>NW_027210828.1:0-160000 GCF_029030835.1 Brachyistius frenatus | reverse complement strand
CAGAGGCATTGTTAATATAATTAATTTATGACCTTAGAGAAATGCAACACTGCTAGCATGCACTGTATTGTGCATAATTATTGACCTTACTCTGTGTTTAAGTGTTTTAATGTTGGATCGATGAAAAGTTAAAAAAAAAAAAAAAAAACGCTCCAGTCAAGTACTGGCCCTTAGTTGTCCAATCACAGTTTTGTAACTCAGCAAGCCTGTTGTAGTAGTAGTAGTGTGTGGGGCCGGAGTAAGAGAGAAACTGCCTTTTATAGCCTTTCCAAAAACCAAACACATGAGAAAAAACTTTCGGGAATAGATCAAACTATGTCTTCATCTCATCGATGTGTGAAGGACAACTTGATACTGGATTACAATATGGTGCCTCATACATTCAAATAAAAGCCAAAAAGAATTGGCTTTCCGGATGTTCATCTCCCTTCTGCCACAGAGCATGTAGCGTCTTTCCCATACACTGTGTATAAAAGTGGTCATAGCTGCTGGCTCAAGAAAAAGAGCAATACCACAGAGAGCCACGAGGGGTTGGCTCCAAAAAGTCTGACTCCATAGACTCCCATTCAACTTCTCTCATAAAATACAAAGTCAAAGTCGATTGGTTGCTGCTTGGTCTTTCCCAGTCGAGCTGGTAAAGAGCTTGAATGACTCCAAGTCTCCAGCCAGCCGGGCCCTCTGACTTCCTATTCACAAGGCTCTTCTAATATCTTTTTCAAATATTACTAAATTAAATTTTGATCAGAGACATTCCTTTTCCAATGATTATATGTAAGAAAAATGCTTTTTGGGCAAGTATGTGCACCATGTTATGATCACGGATGTTGGGGTCAGCGCTGATGGGCTGATTTTGGGAGCACTTGCTTTATCTGCTCCAACGTAATCTGCAAAGGTTAGCTTGTTCATAAAGCTCAGTTCCCAGCGAGCTTATACCACAAAAAAAACACACCCAGATGAGTTTAAGGTAAGATTAGCACATCTGTCCTGCTAAAATTGAGAAGCACTTTTTTATGTCTTCTGTTAAAAACCTATTGCTGTACAAATTTGACCATTGAGGATATCTTTAAAAAAAAAAATTATAATTTGAAATGGAAACGCAGAATCAAAATAACAGCTCTGTATATCTGTAGGCCAGCCTTAATTACACCATTTAGGAGATGCACCATAAACAATGTTGCAGTTGGCCATAATTCTGCAACCTCAGCTCATCACTCACCCACAGACACACAATTTTGCGCAGCTATCTTTGTTAGGATATTACTTTAGCTTCCATTCATTGTAAACAACATTAACCCTAATCTTTACGATGACCAACTCATGCCTAAAGCCAACCGTAACTCAACCTCATTTCAAACCTTTCCCCTTAACCAGGACTTGAGAAAATATGTTTGGCTTCATTAGGACCAGTCTTTTTCCCCCACGAAGATTACTGGTTAGTGTTTATCGCGGAAAAGGTCCTAATAAGGTAACAAACACATACACACACACACACACACACACACACACACACACACACACACACACACACACACACACACACACACACACACACACACACACACACACACACACACACACACACACACACACACACAGACAGTAGTTGAGATGGAGCTACGCTGGATTGCATACCTGAAATTATTGTAATACTGGTTGGAGGCCTTGGATGTGTTTTCTTTTGTTGGAAACATGAATACGTTTTTGTCAAAAGATGAAAGATCTCGGTGTCTTTCACTTTCAACATGTGGGACTTGGAATGTTAAACACTTTAATGCTGACAATTTCTCCTTACTAGTGAGTTGATCATATGTCCAGATGTGCATATGGAGTCAGGGCCTACATTACAAGATGCTTTTATTGCTTCCCTTTAAAAACGGTACAAGTCAGGCTGTCAACACAGTGAGAGAGGGAGCGCTAACAATTCAAAGGTAGATCTTCTCCCTCACACGCTGTCTTCCGCCATCTACCGCCAGATATTAGCGGAGAAGAGCAGGAATGTGAAAATAAAAGATGTTAGAGGAAAAGAATATAGAAATGAAAGAGGGTAAGACATGTTAAGGGAGATATCTGCCATGCCACACTGATAAGTGTAACATAACATCTGTAAATGATATGAAATAAAATAGAAGATAAATTGAACAACTAAAAGCAAGATACGTATATTTGTTCATTTAAAACAAGTACTTACTACTTTACAAAATATATATGACACACAGCAGTAACTGAACAGAAATTGAAGGATAAGATAGATACATCAAGTTTATAAAGGAAAGTTTTGAATAAAGTGCCCTTCAGTGACTTTGATACTCCTGAAGGGTGAGTTTGAGCTCATGGTCACCTTTTGATTTAAGTTTATATTCTGGCACATTCATGTCTGAGGATCTGCGACTGTTTACCTTCGTAGGAAACAAATCATAAATATATACCTCATATAAATATCTGAGCTGTCAAGATTAAAACCAATCCTATATCTAAATCATATGATAAAATACCAATAACGTTCATATGATCTCTGTTTGGTGCTTTTTATTTTTTAGCAACAGCTAGTGATTTGTTCTCATCCAAAATTTGCACCCGACCCGAAACGGGACTTATCTTTCCTCAGATCCTCTAAACCTGTATACATTTCTGTCTCAGAGAAAGTCTGGAGCACTTAAAAACTAGTCTACTTGATTTTAACCCTACAGAGTGGTCCTCTTTGTCAAGTTATATAGCTCTAAGCAAGGAAAAACAAAACAAAAAAATAAGGAAAATATACTTTTATTTCTTATTTTTGCTCAAGTTATTGCAGTTTTTGTTTTGTTTGTTGTTCTTGTAATTTATATATATATTTTTTAACTCTAAAGTGTTTTTTAGTTTTTTTTTTCCCCTCGTTTACTTTAGTCATCTTTAATAGCTGGCACTTCACACAGACTCTCTGACCGAGGCCCTGACTCTTTCTGTGCTCAGTTTGTTAATCCATGTGGAGGAGGGAGGCCTGCAAAGAATCATTTCTGATGTGTTGCCTTTTTGAGACACTTGTAGTGTAAATGTTGTTGAATGTAGTTGTTAAGACCACTGTTTAGGTGCATTGGTTTTAATATATCTGGGCATTGATTGTGGTACAAAAAAGAAGATATTATACTATGAAAAAAAAGGATAAATTAAACACAGTACATGTCTTGATTTTATTTGGCCACATAGCACCACCAGTATATGGACAGGCACATGTTACCTTGTAGCACAATCATAAAGCAGGAAACCACATACAGTTTTAATATCACACATTTAATTCATCACTAAATGCAGGGAGAAATAAATCCAAGAAGCAGTGGTCAAAGAGACAGAAGAGCACAGAGGACGTTTTTGATTAGTCTGTGATGTCAGTATCTATGACGGCAAAGAAATATTGCCTGACAGTACAGTACTGGTCCTGCAGAGAGAGCTGGTTCAGAAATACATTTTACTGTGTATTTTCTTCAGGTCTTTTTCACTTTATATCGCTCATCATCATCATCCTCACCATCATCCTCACGTGTTTCCACAGGTGGCTCTCCTCACTCTGTTAATAAAGGATTGCTTGTTATGAAATCAACAGGCAAGACAGCCCAATGCTGTGATCTCTCCTGGTCTCAACAGACTTGTGCTTGTGTGTGTGTGTGTGTGTGTGTGTGTGTGTGTGTGTGTGTGTGTGTGTGTGTGTGTGTGTGTGTGTGTGTGTGTGTGTGTGTGTGTGTGTGTGTGTGTGTGTGTGTGTGTGTGTGTGTGTGTGTGTGTGTGTGGTATTCTGTGCTCAAGCCCGCATTACATGCACGTGCTCGCTTTTTTTGCCCGCATGTGGGGGTCAAAAGGGTGGAGAGCAGGGGGCAACTCCCAGTCCTAGCAAACATTTGATTGGCTCCCGTGGCTGCTCTGACACAATCCGATTGGCTGTTTGGTCCAGCAGTCAGCACAGTGAGCAGGTAGGGGTGGGTCTTCTCTCGGCTCTGTTGCTAGGTTACAGGTATACCCAATAGATGTGGAGATATAGAGATAGAGTAGAGATAAGGTTGAGGATGGGTGTGGATCTGAGTGTTGATCTGTGCGAGTGAGTGAGTGAGTGAGTGAGTGAGTGAGTGAGTGAGTGAGTGAGTGAGTGAGTGAGTGAGCGAGAATCAGTGAGGGATCAATAGGTCAGGAGGATGGAGGAAGAGGGACGCAGTAGGGTAGTGACAATGAGGGTGACAGAGAGAGAGGGCTTCCCTGAAAGTGAAAAAAAAAAACTGGTTTATTGTGCTTTAGTGCAAAGACTTGTTCACACAGACAAACATCATTTATCCACATTCCAACAATCCGAACTGACAGCTTATCCAAACAATTGTAATGGACCAAGAATGGAGAAATATGAAAATGCCAAAATCTTCCTGCCGATTTATTTAGTTGGTTTAAAAATGAAATGAAACGGGATTCTTCATTTTGGGATGTTCGTAAAAGACAAAATGTTTTTCCACTGACCTCCTTAAAAAATGTACAGGTGCAGTGGTTTCATTATTACCAGCCAGCAGATCCCAGGCCTGCGGTTGATTTGTTATTCATTAAAGTGCTGTTGTATTAATCACAGACTGCTCTAGACAACACTGCTCTGAGAACAGCTGTTCCGCTGCACTTAGATTGCAATCATAGAGCGGTCAGTCGCCACTAATCGGGGTCATTTATCAATCTGGAAGACCACACACACATGGGAGCACACCAAAATACACAGACACACACACGCACACTGATCGATGGCAGGGCTGGGCCAGTGAGAAGGATTGATGGGTGCTTGGCTGGTGCTCCATGCATGTGTGTGGGTGAGAGTGAGAGTGTGCTGGCATGAGCACAGGGAGGGCACGGAGCTCACGAAAGGCTAAAGATCTGTAAAGAGTAACCGTCAGTCCATTAAAATGTGTGTCAGTCCTGTTGTCTTACAAAGCTGCACTGTGCAATTAATTGTGTACTTTTTCTTGTTTCCGACATATTTCCACACTAAGAACGGTACGCATTTATTGCCACTTGATCAAATCTCAACTCAACCTCCACTTACTGCTTTGTTCCCCGGCTTTCAATCACATCCCAATCTCCCTCAGTGGAGATCAAGGAGGTGTACTTGTTGACTCCTTGGCCAGCCTCTCCCTTTAAAACGAAGGTGGATCAATAAGTTCCAAGAATGATGTTGTGCGCAGCATCATGATGTGCACAGAGCAGGAGGAAGGTATAACCCTAATGGGTAAAGTTTACAAATTTCATCGCTTGATCAAAATCAGCACCCGAGTTACACAAGCTTTTGTCAGCAGTGGTCCGGGTGTGTCAGCGATGTTTTTCGCATCTGAAACTCAAGCAGAGAGAAAGAAGCAGCATGGAGCCAAATCCAGCAAGTAGGAGTGGGGAGCGACGATTGTGTCGTTGTAGATGACAAAATTGTACTTTTTCAATGCACTGAGCAGGCGTGTTGTCATGTTCAAGAACCAAAGTTGATCGCACCACAGTTCAGGTCGTTTTCACTGAATGTTTTTCCTCAGATGCCTCAGAATATCACAGTATGACTTGGTGTTGACAGTCTGACCCTGGGGGATGAATTCAGTCACAACCCCGTAAATGTCAAAAGAAAACCCACCTGGTTGAGCGCCTGACCTGCTGCCCCTTTTTCAGTTTTGGACAGTAATGTTCTGCCCCTCGGAAACGCAAATGTCACTCAAAACACCTCACCCAGCTCATGGGTTCATTGCCGTGGCTTCCTGAAGCCTTTCGAGGGTCTCGTGTTGCCGAGTTTGACACAAAATTTGATGTGCAGTCTCTGCTCATGTTCAAGGAGAAATCCCGGTGCACACGGACCATCGCTCACAAACACCTGGTTAACTTCAGGAACTAACATGATCAAGTGATGAAAATTCAAACACTTACTCATTAGTGTTATACCTTCCTCCTGCTCTGTGCACGTCACGGTCCTGCGCATTGTTTGCGAACAACCAATGTGTTCTTGGAACTTATTCATCCACCCTTGCATGTCATTGTAAACCATTTGTTAGATGTTTATGTATTGCTTGTAAATGCTAAATATGGGGATCAAGCTATTTATTTCAAGATGGAACTCCCGGATGCTCTATATGTGTCACTCTTTATAGTGTGCAGCATCTGCAACATATGTGCTTTGCAGAAATCACTTATAACCCTAAACCTTTAAAGATAATTAAGTTGAATTTGGTCAGGGTCTTGAATTTGTTTTAGGAGTTCATCATGGAGATTGGCATAACCCTAATTCACCCTGAATATAATTAGAATTTTCAAGGTGTAAACAAACTCTAAGCCCTGTAGGCATGCATTTCCTCGGAGACTGCCTTTGGTACAATGCCCCAGGGTTTGTTTGGAGTTCTGAGCTTTCCTTCATGGCATTTTGACATTGTTGGGACTGCTGTAAATCTCTCCTCACATCAGGTCATAATCGGAGTGAACCTTCCTGTGAGGTTGGAAGTAGTGTTATGTTGCACAGCCCGTGGCCCCCTGCGACAGACCTGACACCCTCTTTAGAAATGACTGGCCGCTCATACCTGAGCCACCCTGTGAAAAGTAACAACAGTAGAGACCGAGTGTGGAGGCTCCTGATGATTGGATCCTGTAAACTTTCCCCACACTTGTCCTGAATCCTCCATGCTGGTCAGGCCAAGAACATTTGGCTGTCTGGGAAATCTGTCAGGCTGCTGAGAGAAGAAGAACGAAAGGGTGAGACTGGGAGAGCGGAGCACCAGGGGAGGAGGAGGAAGAGAAGGAGGAGGAAGATATTTGCTTCATTTCAGTGCTGAGCTGATTGATAGAATAAATTATGCTCTAATTTTAAATTCTCTGCTATATTTTTTTCTCTCCATTGCTGTCCATTGAACTAAAATCCCTTTCATCCTTTTCCCTAAATCTGTCACTTTCTGAATTGTTACATTTTTGCCTTCCACTTCTTCACACCATTACCTCCTCAGAACTGGTTGTCACACATTTCTCCTGCTTTAACTCCTCTGCTCACTGTGTCTCTACGTCTCCTTTTTCCCTTCCTTGTATTGCTGATTCATAATCTCTGTTTGGACAGAAAACAGAGGGAGGGAGCTTCTGTCCTAATGAATAACAACAGGAATTGGGAGAGAGAAGGTGAGAATGGGATAGTGAGGCAGCCCAAACTGTCTGGTACTCTGGTCTTTTAGTCTGTCTGCCAGACTGTCAGCAACTGTGTTTCTGTCTGTGTCAACGCTCTCACTCTGAACCAAAATTTTCCCAGATTGTGGCGTCAGGCTAACCAGGTTTGCCTTCCTAAAGCTATTCTTAGGTCTGTGCCACCCAGAGTCTACAGAGTCCCAGAGTCTGTTTAAATAATATGGTTTGTGCCCGCTTGTCTTCTGTCTCTCTTCTTTTTCCAACACCTGGGTCTGTCTTCACTCTCACACATATAGAGTGCCTCGACCACATACTGTTATGAGAAATGGAAAGAGATGGAGTAAAGTATGACTAATGGAATTGTAAGAAAACAATGGAGGAGAGATGGAAAAGAACAGAGCAAGCGGGGAGCAACGGAGAGGCAGATCACATGGCAGCGAGAGGAAAACGTAAATGAAGGAAGAGTGCAAATATTCAGTAGAATATGAGGGTAGAAATAGAAAACTAGTTGCCAATGCGCCATTGGGTTGCATTCATAAGTTGGGAGATGTTTGTGGAGATAACAGACTAAAGCCTGGGAGTGGAGTTGTGGGGGACTCGCAGAGTGCCTTTCCTGTTTACTCATGCCTCCTCCTCTTCCTTTCACTGCTGCATTTTTACAATTCCTTTTTTTTTCTTGTAGTGCTTCCAAGCAGTTGATTTGTGTTGGCTTGAGCGAAGAGTTAAAACCTAAAATGACCGAGTCTCGGTCTGTGTGTGCGATAGGAGAAAAGGAGTGTGTGTGTGTGTGTGTGTGTGTGTGTGTGTGTGTGTGTGTGTGTGTGTGTGTGTGTGTGTGTGTGTGTGTGTGTGTGTGTGTGTGTGTGTGTGTGTGTGTGTGTGTGTGTGTGTGTGTGTGGGGAGGGGGGGGGGGTTGGCTGGCAGACGTGATCAAAAATGTAGGTCAAAGATAAACAATTTGCAAATGAGGTGCGGAAAGGGAACGAGAAATATAAAGTGAGTGAGACGGGGCTGCCATGTGTGTGTATGTACAGTATGTGAAGTTGTGTAGGTGTGTGTGCTTGCAGTATTTTTTTTTTTTTTTTCTTGGAGTAACCATTTTTAGAGACCACTCTATGTAATGAGCTGAGCAGAGTGAGAGGGATGAGGCTGCATCGCAAAGTCCTCTATTGCTTAAATCACAGTCATCTGGCTTGTACTGCACACACGCACAACCTGTCAGTTTGCGTGAGAATGCCCGTGTGTGTTTGACAGAGGACACGGTAAAAAAAAAAAAAAAAAAAAATGTACGAGAAAGTTTAAACGGCCCTCCTCCCTTCACGTGTTTACATTTGATAAATATTGTTTGTTGTGTCGGATTTATCCTCCTCATACTCCTTCAATATTCCTGATTAACATAATTGGGGCAGTCGCCTCGCTCCTCACAACATTAAGCAAATAAATGAATTCACGCAATGAATCTGTCTTAATTCTTAACCTTAATTGGAGTCCTCGAACTCTTCCCGCTCTCTCTGCTATCTACTTTTTCTTCTGCCAGAGTGAAGCAGCAGAGGAAAAAGGTTTGACAAGGGTCCAACTGTATATTTAGCTGCGCTGAATGTTTTAAATAGCTCTGCTTAAATCTACATTTTACAAGATATTCATAATCCAAACACAAAACTTGGCTTTCTCAGAGCACAAAGGTATAATTTGCTGTTGATGCGATTAAATGAAACGCTATTAATATTTGCGGTGACATGTTCCTTTAATCTCTCCCTCTGAAGTGTGTCTAATTTTCAAATCAGCCTCACTATTGTACGAGGCTGATTCTCTCATGACTCAAAGGGTGAATGAATGGAGGGTTACACAGTATGAGTGAGTCACTATCAAAGCTATATTTGCGCGTGGCAGTGTGTTTGTGTTTGTGCGACTGTGTCTGCCCTGCCTGCCTGTGGATGCATCTGTGCAACTGTGTGTGAAGTTGGCCAGCAGTAGCAGGGTTATGAATTAGATCAAACACGCACAGCCACACATAGTGACACCAGATCAAACACACACATACACACTGCCCGCACTGGACTGAGCTGAAGTTCCCCAACCGGGTGTGACTTTGATCCTCACCACAACATCCGCTCTTCCACTCCAACACGGCTCTTCTGCTACTCGTCTGTCTCACGTGCCGTCCAGGACACTTACACTGGACTCGAGTTACTCCTTTCAGATCTTCAAATAGAGCTCAGTGTGGTTTCCAACACAGAGGATCCTCCAGTTGTAACACGACGCCAGGATCCAGATTTGGAGCCTGCAGATGGGCTTCAGGACTCAGAGGGAGGGTTGTGGTTAGTGTCACCATCTCAATGGCCATGAGAGTAATAATAACCTTATATATAATATATTATTATTATTATGATTATTATTATTATATTGTTTCAGGACAAGCCATATGTGATTATATGGTGCAGGAACTGTTAATTTCTTTTCTTTAATCTTAATGATTAATTCAAAATGTTGATGGTAAATTGCTATTCCTTGAAAAATATATTTACACTCCAGGAAGTGGTGAAATATGACCTGAAAAAGATCTGACAGCTCACCAATAAAACAACTTTCAGCTTTTTCTTGAAGAAATTTGATTCTTTGCTAATTTATTGGATATATATTGGCATTGATTCCCGAGACTCGGATGTGTCCTGAGCAGTGGGTACGGAAAGTATTCAGACCCCTTTAAATTTTTCACTCTTTGTTTCATTGCAGCCATTTGCTAAAATAAAAAAAGTTCATTTTATTTCTCATTAATGTACACTCAGCACCCCATCTTGACAGAAAAAAACCAGAAATGTAGAAATTTGTGCAAATTTATTAAAAAAGAAAAACTGAAATATCACATGGTCATAAGTATTCAAACCCTTTGCTCAGTATTGAGTAGAAGCACCCTTTTGAGCTAGTACAGCCATGAGTCTTCTTGGGAATGATGCAACAAGCTTTTCACACCTGGATTTGGGGATCCTCTGCCATTCTTCCTTGCAGATCCTCTCCAGTTCCGTCAGGTTGGATGGTGAACGTTGGTGGACAGCCATTTTCAGGTCTCTCCAGAGATGCTCAATTGGGTTTAGGTCAGGGCTCTGGCTGGGCCAGTCAAGAATGGTCACAGAGTTGTTCCGAAGCCACTCCTTTGTTATTTTAGCTGTGTGCTTAGGGTCATTGTCTTGTTGGAAGGTGAACCTTCGGCCCAGTCTGAGGTCCAGAGCACTCTGGAAGAGGTTTTCTTCCAGGATATCTCTGTACTTGGCCGCATTCATCTTTCCTTCAATTGCAACCAGTCGTCCTGTCCCTGCAGCTGAAAAACACCCCCATAGCATGATGCTGCCACCACCATGTTTCACTGTTGGGATTGTATTGGGCAGGTGATGAGCAGTGCCTGGTTTTCTCCACACATACCGCTTAGAATTAACGCCAAAAAGTTCAATCTTGGTCTCATCAGACCAGAGAATCTTATTTCTCATAGTCTGGGAGTCCTTCATGTGTTTTTTAGCAAACTCTATGCGGGCTTTCATATGTCTTTCACTGAGGAGAGGCTTCCGTCGGGCCACTCTGCCATAAAGCCCCGACTGGTGGAGGGCTGCAGTGATAGTTGACTTTGTGGAACTTTCTCCCATCTCCCTACTGCATCTCTGGAGCTCAGCCACAGTGATCTTTGGGTTCTTCTTTACCTCTCTCACCAAGGCTCTTCTCCCACGATTGCTCAGTTTGTCTGGACGGCCAGGTCTAGGAAGAGTTCTGGTCGTCCCAAACTTCTTCCATTTAAGGATTATGGAGGCCACTGTGCTCTTAGGAACTTTGAGTGCTGCAGAAATTATTTTGTAACCTTGGCCAGATCTGTGCCTTGCCACAACTCTGTCTCTGAGCTCCTTGGACAGTTCCTTCGACCTCATGATTCTCATTTGCTCTGACATGCACTGTGAGCTGTAAGGTCTTATATAGACAGGTGTGTGCCTTTCCTAATCAAGTCCAATCAGTTTAATTAAACACAGCTGGACTCAAATGAAGGAGTAGAACCATCTCAAGGAGGATCAGAAGAAATGGACAGCATGTGAGTTAAATATGAGTGTCACAGCAAAGGGTCTGAATACTTATGACCATGTGATATTTCAGTTTTTATTTTTTAATAAATTTGCACAAATTTCTACATTTCTGTTTTTTTCTGTCAAGATGGGGTGCTGAGTTGCTAAGTGCTGAGGTGTTATTAATGAGAAATAAAATGAACTTTTTTTTATTTTAGCAAATGGCTGCAATGAAACAAAGAGTGAAAAATTTAAAGGGGTCTGAATACTTTCAGTACCCACTGTATGCAGGTGACTGCCACTGAAATGTCTCTAAGTGCAGCCAGTTTGATACACACTACCAGTTGTCCATGTTGTGTGAATGCTTAGTGTACTTTTAAAGGTGCCATATTTCACGCTTTTTTTTTTCTTTTTTTTTCCTATTTTGTATTTAAATTTCAAAAAAACATTTTAATGTAGTTTTACATCTCTTTTCCTCTGTTCTCCAAAAACAGGTTGTTTTTTTGTCAACGCTCCTAAGGTACACTGATTATTTGGGACCCTGTTTTTGGATTGGCTGACTTTTTTCTTCATGACTCGTGCCCAGGCCAACAACAGATTTTTTTCAGTCTTGTATCTTGCTAGCTCCACAACAGAATGACTGCTCTGTGTTTTTTTCCCCACATCAGCTGTGCTGAGGGCGGAAATGGGAAATATATGCGAGTTTGTGACATCACAAACTTGCAAACGGCATATTCAAACAGCTCAGTTGCATAACATGGGCTGTGTTCATTTCTCAATAGACTAAAACTTTTTACACCTTCACAGAATTTATATAGCACCTACACCAGCTTTATAATCAAAATGTATAGAATACAGTTCCTTGAAAACATGACAAAACACAAAAACTTTTTTCACGTTATCATTATGGGGTATTGTGTGTAGAATTTTGAGAAAAAAAAAAGAATTTAATCCTCAATAATCCAGTTTTATATAGAAAGTTTTCATTTTAACTATTTTCTTTAGGAGGGTAAAGTATTTTTTTTTTTTTTTTTTATCTTTGTTGCCTGAATTAGTTTAAATCTTTCTGACAATATAATTTTTCATTAGCACTTATACAGAAACCATGGCTATATATTTTGACTAAAAATCAGTTTAGCAGGTGGCTTTTTTGTTTTGTTTAAATCACCATGTTATTTACTTTATTGCCTTGACTATATGCATATGATCAGATGTTGACCCATAGTCAGACCCATAGAAATAGATAAAAGTAACTCGCATGAAGTAGATGCTTGGCCATGACCTTTTCAGCCAGATGTGCAATACTGCTACTTGTGTGTGTGCTTTAAAATACACTAGATCATAAAGGTTTTTAGATGATGATAAAATGCAGAGAGCGTTGACATTGTGTTAGATTTAAGTGTCTCATGAGGGCAGGGGAAGCTAATAAGCTAAAATTTTAACACATCAAACCTAATAAAACATCTTCAGGCTCATCACCCAAAGGAGCACAATGAATTTACTGTAATAAGAGAACAGCAGCTAGCAAGGCAGCTGAGGCTGAAGCAATCCCTGAACAGGAGAGAGCAGTTATGGAGTGATTGTGCTAAAACTACATCAGGAAATGGTAAAATTCATAACTGCAGATGAATACCTACTTGGCAGAAAGCATGGGATTCTCAAGATTGTTTTGTTTGCTGAAGAACTAATTACAGATAAGATTGTACTGTTGGCTTTTCATATTATGTAACTTTATAGAAAGGTATCAACAGTGTGCTTTGAACGCATACAGCATTCAAATCTTTGCATTCATTTCATTTTTACCCATCATCTAAGTTTCATAATTTATCACAAATGTCAAAACACACAGACATCTAGATTCAGAGCTTCCTCTTTCCGTAATGTCAGTCAAGGATGAATTTCCATACATTTGTTAAGTAATATAAGAAGGTGCCTCCGTTTTCAGACTCTTTTTCACAATAAAAAAGTAATCCGGAGTGATTTATGTCTGAAAGGTGTGAACAGGAAGTGCTACCTGACAAAGCAGCAGGACTCTCTGTGATGCAGGTTTGACGGCGGCACAGTGGTGTAGTGTTTAGCACTGTCGTCTCACAGTGAGAAGGTTCTGGGTTTGCATGTTCTCCCTGTGCCTGCGTGGGTTCTCTCTGGGTACTCCAGCTTCCTCCCACCATCCAAAGACATGCATGTCAGGTTGATAGGCTCCAGTCCCCCCGTGACCCTGTTCAGGATAAAGCGGGTTTAGATAATGGATGGATGACTACAAAGTGACTCTGGGTGCTGCTCTTTCAGTTTTCTGTCATGGGAGTTGTGCAAAAGTCATCTTTGTTTACCTTTTAAATTGCAATTGCGATGTCTTATTGCAAGTGTTGTTGTGGATGCCGGTTTGTCTTACAGTGTGGGGATAAACAGGAACTTACGTTTTTCATAAAGACCAATGAAAGAAATAGCAGATGAGAGATTTAATATTTCATTGAGCTACTGAAGCAAGGAGAACAGAGGCTAGCCCGCACATGACGTAATGACTTCAGCTCTCTGAACAACCCTTCCAACGTTGTGTTGTAATGCTTGATTTTTGCTGTGTGGCATTGAACCCCATCTTTGAACAACCGGACTTGTGTTGGCACACGGCGGCTGGCAGTGAACTGCAGATGAGTCTGAATTTCTCTCGCTTGTTGTGGACAGTGTTTGGACAAGCCTCTCTGTAATCCCCTTGAGTAGGACTTGGCTGCTCCTGCTTTAGACAGATGAAGACAATGCTCACTCACTATGGAAATGTGCGCAGACGCTTTGATGCTTTATTCACGTCACTTTTTCAAAGGACGCGTCCAGTTCTTCGGCTTCCTCCCACCTTCCCCCCCTCTCTCTCCAGCCCTCCACCCCCACTACGCTGGCTCTGATCGATCCAACCATGTCTCCCAGTCCCACATGTCATCTTTTTTCTTTGACACACTGCTCCTCTCCCCACTGCTTGGTATTCTGGGGTGGGACCGCATGCACCATCGCAGATCCATCGGGTCCAATCGGAATGCCGCACCACAGCTCGGGAAAATGGAGGGATGAGAAGCGAGTAAGACGGGCGGGGGGGGGGGGGGGTGTTGGGGGGGTGGGGGGGTTGGTTGGTCAGTGGCTTGTCGACATTCTTCTGGGACCAAAGCCTCAGACTGGCAGGGCGAAACAGAGGAATGGGAAAAGATGAGAGTGGAGGCAAGAAAAAGAGCACCTTTTGATTTCTGAGGGGCCACTTTTGTTAATATCCATTTCCTTTCAAATCAGCCTCTCTAAGGTATTCAAGGAGCATACGAGTTCCTATTCTCCATTTTCTTTAGAGAGCAGAGGAGGCAGTAAGTATATGCAAAGTACTTGCAACCGCAAAAGCATTGATTTGTTACATTTAGGCTCCCTGTACTGTACTACAGATGGCAGACATAATGGATACAGACGGGGCCAATGAAATGGCCTTGGAGAAGGATGGACAAATAATGAATAGTGCAGTATATTTGTATATATGTTTTTTACATCTGTTTTCTTATATTCATGTGAAATCTAATCAATACCATTTAAACAGTACAGTAAATGTAAGCTTAAGAAATAACATATGCAGTTAGAAAGAAATATTAATTGTTAAAGTTACTCCTTACGTTCCTTTGTTGTCATGGCAACAGTAAATGCGGTTTTAAAAAAAAACTGCCCCTACTTACTCAAAACTCACATTGTACAGACATTATCTGAACTTTTGTCATATGAACTACGTCACTTCTCCAGGACACCAGATTGTAGTTATTTATACAGCCACTAGAGGTCGCTTAACTTTAAACGAGCCGGAGGTTGTGATAAGCTGCTAGCATGAAAGACCTGCGGGGTCTTTTTTTTTGGACGTCAGAGACTTCGATTTTATTATTATTTTATTTTTTTAAGTTACATTTTTTGTGTGAAAATTTTTCAAATGATCTATTTATTAATGATCATATAGCATTACTATTACATATTAATTATTTATTACAATGTTATTGATTTAATGATTTTTTTTTTTTCATTTAAAAAATAAGCCTAGGCTGGAAGCATTACATTACTTATACTGCATATCACCACGGTATTAGATGACTGTATTTCTAACACTATTATCAGGCTGTGATAATAGTGTATTATTTCAGTAGTTTAAATGTGATACATGTTCCCTCTGATACAGTGAGTTAGTCAGCCATTGTTAGCCGGTCTTTGTGTGATTTCTGACTCCAGTGGCTTTCAGCAAATCTCATGTGCTGTACAGTACACACACAGCTTTTCATCACATATTCTTCTGTAATGCATACTGAATTGTTTGTCATTAGCTCACTTACCTGTCTTCAACTTGCTCATCATCTCTTTCTTCTCCTGTCACAGTGGAGGGAGAAGCAGGCACGCAAGTGCTGATTGTATCGATGTTTTCCCTTTTCTTAATTTATCACTCTTTCTTTTGCTCTCTTCCTCTCTGAAGCCTCTCCATCCTCTCTGTGTGTTCTCCCCCATGGCTTTCCACTACAGCAGTGCGTTGCCTTGGTAATTACCAGTTGTCTTAAACAGACAGATGGAATAAGAGAGAGTGACGGGCAATTTTCCCAGTGCCTGTTTTCCTATTGTATGTGCACGCAACTCCTTTTGGCGTGTGTGTTCTTTATGCACGCCTCTTAAACTCTCCCCCATCTCTTCCTCCTCGCTCCCTTTTTCTCACGCACTTCCTGTGAGTTTGCTGATGTGTGTGTGTGTGTGTGTGTGTGTGTGTGTGTGTGTGTGTGTGTGTGTGTGTGTGTGTGTGTGTGTGTGTGTGTGTGTGTGTGTGTGTGTGTGTGTGTGTGTGTGTGTGTGTGTGTGTGTGTGTGTGTGTGTGTGTGCGTGCGTGTGCGTGAGCGTGAGAGGCGGACGTGGGGAATTACCTGACAGGATGTGTTAGTCAAGGACGGGAGTGGGACAGTCTCATCTCCTACTCTGGTGTTGGCCATTTCAGATGCCAGGTGTCACTCTGGACCTCTGTAGGGCCCCGAAAGGGACCGCTGCCCTCCCCTTCTCTTCTCTTTTTTTCTCCCAGCATACCCCAAACACAGCAATGGAGTAAAGTGAAGAGCTATTTCTTTGTCTAAACTGTCAGCCAGGTGTAGGATGGAGGGAGAAGGGAGTAGGGAGTGAGAGGCAAACATGGGAAGAGAAGAGGCTGTGTGTTGTACGAGGGACTGACACGCATTATCATGATGTCAGAGTTCACTTATGCATATTCATGTTATCCAATTAATGTCTCTCTTTCAGGCTGGTATGATCAGGACAGCGCAAGAGGAGTTTTTTATCGAGCCGGTGGAGAGGGCCGATGGAGTGATAGAAGAGGAGGAGGAGGAGGGAGGAGGAGGAAGGACACACATCGTCTATCGCTCTTCAGCCATTAAGAAAGTGCCCATCAGCAGCACAGCGGCAGACTACCACTCCAGAGGTTAGTCTGTGGTTCCCATTGTGCTATCCTCCACTTTTGTACATCCTTCCCTAATAGCTCCTCATGCACACTTCAGTACTGTACTCTCATCTCCATTTTTACTTGAACTCGCCACATGTGGAAGTGGTTTAATAATACTGATGGAAAGCTAAGTCCCACATCATTCACCCTAAATGTTAAACCTACATAAGTCTTTAAAATAGGACATTTGTTATCATTACTTTGTCTGCAATACATCCTGCAACACAACACAGGCTACACTCCACTTAAATAAACTATTATCTTAAACCATTCTCCCCTCATACACGCCCTGTTATATAATCAGATCAAACCATTGTATGCAAAGACAGTGAGTCACAGAACGAGCATACTCTGCTGTCAAAAAGATTACACCTACACACGCTCAAATGCGTCCTAAATGCGTCTTCCAAAGAGAGGGGAGTGACAAGTGTTTAACTGCTAAGGTAGCACCCTCAGTATCTTTCATTGAATTATACACCACTTCGGCTGCCTTAACAATTAACAGCTGGCGCTCATGTCTTTGGTTTGGCGTCACATTTTCCTCCATTTTATACTCTGCAGAAGAAGTAAATTCACTAAAACAGCAAGATGGGATGTTATTTTAGAGAAAGCGGAGTACTTAAAGTTTGACACAGCATGTTGGCAATAGGATTAGAGGGAGGGAGGACAAATGTATTAAAATAGGCTTTAATACTTAAGGTCTGAATATTATCATAGAAGCAATATTATATTTTCATTGAAAAAAAAATCATTTATTCATCTGTTTTGTAGTGTATTACTCCAAAATGCAATTTATTTGCAATGGAAAAGAAATATTCTATCAATTTAAATCCTTGGTTGTGTATGTAATGTGCATGAACAATAAGGATGTTGAAACACACGGTCCACTACAACAACAAAGACAAAAATGTAGATATTGTACTTTTGAGATGGCCTTCGAGTTTAGCAGGATACTTTATTACTCTGAAACTATTGTTGAAATTAAGTGGTTATTGGGGCCACAAAGATTTGCATTAATTCTAGAAAATACTACAATATTTTTGTCCATATATTGGCTAGGAGACCTAGAGCATACAGTATGTTCAGTATCTGCTGACAATGCCCTGGCTTGCCCGGGCTTTGATGCCCTGGGAATAAGAACGAGCTGCCACATTGGATTAATTGTTGCTTGAACTTGTGGTGCAAAAGACAGCTGCTTGTTTTTAGAGCACACAAGTTGTAGGCTATACAATGAAGTTTGAAAAAGTTTAGAGTTTTCCTAACTGAACTGAAATATTTTATTTTGTAGCTGAACAGAATAGAAATAAAAAATAAGGGAAATTCCCATAATATAGGATATTCAATGTGATCAGTTCTAACGTCAGGGGTTTAAACACTTGCAGGTAGAAATATTCCTGCACTGCATGCCTCAGGCTTGTTTCAGTAGAGGTGGTTGTCCAATTGCTGTGATTGATCTGATGCCTGCAAGTTAATCAATTGACCCTGACCAGTGCAAAAGTCTGTATTTCAACTCATCATCAAAGCGAAAATGCTGTCAAACACCTGAGTCTCCCATATTGTACAGGTGTGAATCCAAGCACTTTATAATGAAGTGCATTGCAATAGATGGGATCTGTGTCTTCCTATTGTGAGCAGTTGACTCAAGAATGTCTAATAATATACAGAGAGAGAGAGAGAGAGAGAGAGAGAGAGAGAGAGAGAGAGAGAGAGAGAGAGAGAGAGAGAGAGAGAGAGTTTCCATAGGAACACCCAGTGAGGACAGACTGCATTAGAGTAACACAGATCTGCTCCCACTGTTACTGATACCTGGCAGCACATCCACATACATCCACAGATACACACCAGCATGAGCACGTACACACACTGTGAAAAAAAAACAAAAAACTTAACGGAAACACACACATACACAGGATGTAACCACACACACACAGCTTACACAACTCCCTTGATAATACATTTACACTTGTGAACACACACACATGCCGCATGCACACCAACACCAACACCATGAGACACACACACACACACACACACACACACACACACACACACACACACACACACACACACACACACACACACACACACACACACACACACACACACACACACACACACACACACACACACACACACACACACACTGCGTCTCACTGCTCCTTGTTGCCTTTGAATCTTTCTTTCTAATGAAGAGTGGGGTGCAGATCAATAGCGTAGGATAGAACAGGCCACTGTGTGTGTTTGTTTGTGTGTGTGTCTGTGTGCATGTATGTATGGCGTGGGCATGAGTTCTGTGGTCGTCTGGCTTTGAGTGCTGGGATTTTCAAGGCTAAGCAGACAGACAGACTGACAGACAGACAGAAGAGCAGGCATGTGCTGCTCCCAGAAGCATTTGATGTGAATCTGTCTCTCTCTCTCTCTTCTCTTCTCTTTTTTCTCTTTTTGTCTTTGCTATTCTAGACCACAACATTATGTAAACACAAAGTTTACCTTCCACTTGTTACATCATGTCAATGTAATATCAGAGCCACATGAACATATGGGAAGCACATTATAGATCCTCCTGACTCTACAAACAGCTCCCTTTACCCTTCATCCTCAAAACAAATCGAATCCTTTTCTCTCTTATTCCCCTCATATTCTCTTCCCCAGACATCCCCCCTCCCTCCTCATGTAGATCAATCAGGGACATTAGTGAATTAATTAATAATCAATCAATCATTTCTGAAGTTCTCCTATGCCAGACTTGCTTAATTCACAGCCATTTATTGAATGTTGGACTCATTTCCTGGCTAAAGACAGAGGGAAGGAAGTTATATTTAGCAAGGTAATAGAGGAAGAAAAAGGAGAGAAAGAGAGATAAAGAAGGAGCGAGATTGATCGGTTTCTTACACCATAAGCTGAGGAGGTGTGAATCAATGTCCTAAGTGGAGAGAGCAAGCTTTATTATTAATGTGGCACATTCGTCAATTAATCGCTGCGGCGATAGAAAACGAAGGATTGCCATTCATTCTTTTGCAGGGCGGACAGAGCTTCATCTTTCAATCTGTCTTTCATTCCCCCTGAACAATTTCATTTGATCTCCTTTTATCTGGGGGTTTTGATCAATGTCCTGTTCTTGCTCTGCTAATTTTACTTCCTTCTTCTCTCTTGTTTTTCTTTGGCTTTAGCTTGTTTTTGCCCAAAACAAATCTTCATCTTGCTTCCCTCCATTCCAGCGGCCAGACAGAGTGTGTGGCGAGAGGGTGGAGTTTAATGTTTTGACTCGGGAACTGGACTGTCTGTGTATCTGTGTTCTTGCAGCTGTGTGTATGTGATTGTGTTCCAGTGCAGTTTTGTGTCCAGGGCAGAGACATGCCTACACAGATGCACTATTAGAGAGCTTTTTTTTTTTTTTACCCATGATCCTTTTCACCTAGCCTTTTACCCGTGCTAAACTTTCACATAAGTATTATGCATAAATGTCACATGTTTTAGCAACAATCAGCCAACTCTTTCTTATATAAATACTTAATGTGGCACGCTCCACCCGATGTTAGGCTGTTGTATGTTATGTTTTGGTTGCATGGTATAATTTAGCTCCATTTTAAGGACACAACAGACACATAGTCCTGGGTACATAGTCTCCCCAGCTCACATGTTTTCATTGACATTTCAGAGATCTGTATTGTTCTCAAGGCAGAAAGGCTCCCTGCAGCTTCCGGGGGAAAGTGGCTGCAATTACCTGGTGGCCTGACACTGGGCGGAGGGCTGAGCCGGCTACACGGGACGCCGTGCAACTGCACAAAGCGTGCATTTGTTCTAGCCCTCAGGCTGTGTTGTTCTATGCTGTTCTTGTATGTTCGGTGCTGTGCTGTACTGTGCTCTCCTGCTCTGGGCTAATGTGAGCAGTTAGTGTTGTTGTGTTGTTGGTGTATTGCACTTTGCACGCTGCGGATACAATGATGTGTCAGTCTTGGCCTGTGCTAAGAGGAAGTTGGAGAGGGTCAGACAGAGGCCAGTGGTGCTAGTCACTGTAGCTTAATGTCTGCCTCCCACATCCAGAAAATGAAGGATGCTCCCTGGAGTCCCGCTCTCTCTCTCTCTCTCTCTCTCTCTCTCTCTCTCTCTCTCTCTCTCTCTCTCTCTCTCTCTCTCTCTCTCTCTCTCTCTCTCTCTGTATCTCTCTCTGCCTCGCTCTCTCACTTCACTCCTCCTCTGTGCCTCCCCCGAATCCTCCCCCCCTCACCCCACCACCCTGTCTCTGCTGATGTGACACAAGGATAGGTCACATGGTGCAAGGGTTTTAAGAGGAGACTCATGACTAAGCACTTAGAGATTTGAGCACACACAACTCATAAATGGCCTAAACTCATCTTCAGTGCGTAACAGGAGGTCCCAGCAGACATTTTGCAGCATGGTGTGCTTCTTGGTGGAAATCCCAAATAGCCACAAGAAAACCTTGGAAAGGTGACATTCTCTGCGACTTAAGCCATGTTGAAGAGATGGCGCTATGACATCCATTTTTTATCTTTTGTTTGGACCACAAGCCTTAAATACATGAAGGCGAAAAGGACATTCTAGTTTCATGCAAGTTTTGGTCATTATTCAAACACTAAATAGAAGTCAACACAATCAGACAACCAGACAGGTTTTAAACAATCCTTTAGATTAGCCAGAATGTTTTTTTTGACACAAGTATTTTTTATTTTTTTTATAGAGCACAAGAGTTAGCCAAATCGCTGCACAATTAATAAGTTAATAAGAGTTTAAAAAAACTGCTTTATTATTATTATTATTATTATTATTATTATTATTATTATTATTATAAGTTAAAATTCACAACTCATATCCCCAGCCCCATACCCAGCTATACTACCAGAGCAGGGGCTAAATTTTAGCACACACTGCTAGTGCACACAAATAAAAATCTGTGACAACACAGTCTGAAGGACACACAAGGGATTTCACTGCATGAACACGCCTGGCTGAGTTCAACCTGAGTCTGGTAAAAAAAAAAAAAAAAAAAAAAAAAGTGGTGGGGAAGGAGGCAAATTGCCAAACAATACAAAAAGACAAAAAACAAAAAAAAAAAAACAGCAAAGAAGAAAAGAAAACTAGTCCACCCCAAAGGGCAATACCAAGATTTGTTATGCCCATTACCGGCTCAGTTGCCGGGGCGGACTAGACAAAACCCAAACAACAAACAAAAGAAGTCACGCGAAACAATTCCGCAGCAAGAGCAGTAAGTGAGTCCCCGATGCTCTGCAGTGGGACAGTTAACACTTGTCCCGCAATTGTTAACTGTCTTAAAATCTCTTTATTCAATACATATTAAAACACAGAGACTCCATGTTAAAAATACCTGGGATGTCGATCTACTGTCGCACTGACTACCAGCCGCCTCAAGCCCAACTGGGAAGCAGGTCTAGTACACACACACACACACACACACACACACACACACACACACACACACACACACACACACACACACACACACACACACACACACACACACACACACACACACACACACACACACCAATCATGATGCACATATTCCAACCTGACGATATAAAACAATAGTATACATATAAAACATAAACTTATGCCTACCAGTTCTCCTGCATGCCTGCATGGACTAAGGTGTGCACCTCCCTCATTCCACTGGCCTGAATCAACAATTGCAACCTGCGTTCCCCCTGCAGGTATCCCTGTATCTCAACCTTACTAAATCAAGGCACCTCCCCTTTTTACCTTCAGTGCCACCTGCCACACTTTTAAAGACAGAACACTGCCGACCTTGCCGATCTTTAGCAGGTAAAACCCAAAGTTTAGCAGCATATTCCAGAATTGGGAAACTTCAGGGTATTTAAATAAGATCTCTAAAACCAAAGCTAGGAGACCAAATTAAACATACTGCATACAGTCTTCTGACAAAAAAAAACAACAACAACAAAAAAAAGGTGTTAATTGGGAATGCTTCAATTAAGACTCACAGGATGGACTTGGTTTTTATGAACAGAATTCTTGCAATAATTGTGTTGTGCTTTTCCCCCCCTCACAATAAAAGTGCTATACGAAGCTACTAGTCTCGGATTCTGGTCACATTGTAGCTGGTTTCATATCAACAGAGCGGCGGCACCATACTCTCACAGCTTGCATTATGTACCAAACGTGTTTTATGAATGTAATAACTTGTAATGCTGCATAATAATATGGGTGTTATATTGGGCAGCAGGGATCCACTTTGAATCAGCAATGTGCATTAGAGCACACCTGCATAAACACGCACGTGGGGTCATACAGAACTAAAGAATGAACACATACACAGGTGCAAAAATACTCTTTCGTGTGCACTGTATATATACATACATACACACACACACACACACACACACACACACACACACACACACACACACACACACACACACACACACACACACACACACACACACACACACACACACGCAGATACAGTATATCTATGTGAACGGCCCAGGTGTGCTTCTGGGAGGAAATTACAGTGTGAGGAGGGGAAGTATTTCCACAGCCAGCTGCTTCCGCTCTCCCCCTCTGTGGCTACTGGTTCCATCCCTGGAGAGCACGGCTGCCTTAATACCACACTCAGCATATGTGTGTGTTCGTGTGTGCCCGGTCATGTATTGCTGTATGTATGTGTGCCTCTCTGTGCATTTGAAGGTTGTATTCCTTGCCTGTTTAACTCACGGCTGACTGACAGCATTCGTGTGTCTGCTGGTGTGTAGGTGTGTGTTTGTCGGTGTGCCTGCACTGTGTCCCTCTGTGTGTGTTCTCTTTCTGGCTCGTCTGACACCTCACCTGCTAGTAAGCTCCCAGCAGGCCTTCCATTGAGCCGTCACTCAGTGTTCCACAGAGCTGAACAGGACTACGGGGATAATAGCAGGGTGCGGCCGACCTCTGCTCTAGTCTGCAGCCACGAATACTGCACAGTTTGTGTGTGTGTGTGTGTGTGTGTGTGTGTGTGTGTGTGTGTGTGTGTGTGTGTGTGTGTGTGTGTGTGTGTGTGTGTGTGTGTGTGTTCTGTCTGTCTGCAAGACAGAGAGAGTGAGCAAGGAGAAAATGAGCTGGAGAAGAAGGGAAGCCTTCGAGGGATGAAGGAATACAGTATTATTACAGCTGTAGTGATTGAGAGAGTGTCACTATAATCATGGTGATCACAGTGCTCTGACAAGATTAGCATTTTTCTGAGTTTCCTCTGGTGTCGTGCTGACATATTCAGATTCTGCCTTTTGATGTTGGAATCCCTCTGAAACATGTCCGTGTCCTTTTAATACAATAAAAATCATATTTTCTGAAAGTTTTTATTTTTTATTTTTGTATAACTAGCAGCTCACCATCTATATGGTGGGTGATTCTGCACTTTATGATTTATGACCGAAGCCATTGTGGGCATGGTGTCAGAACTTTGTGTCCTGTCACAAGACTGGTTATTTTTTTATGCTGCTGTAACATAAAAATATCCCTCTGAGGGATTAATAAAGTATATATCTATCTATCTATTTATCTAGAGCCTACTTTTTTTTCATTATATTTTTTTTCATTGTAGTTTTACAGTGACTACAACTGCCCCTCAGCCAAATTTTGTGGTTGAATAACTTGATCTAAACCAGCGGTGCCTAAATTCTTTCCTATGAACAGCCAAAAATGTATGTTTTTTTTATGTTGAAATTACATTTCATTAAAATGTAATACATTTGAATGAAAATTAACACTCCAAATCTAAAATAAGATGTCAGAATAATTAAAACACTACTCTTTAATCTGTGTAATAGTAAATGTATGATTATGCCAAAATTATTGTCAAAAAAGGTCACCTTGCAAGTTTTTTCTCCCTTTTCTCTTGTTGGTGTGCCACTGCCTCGATCTCTCATCCTAACTAGCAGTCCAAAGTCGATGATGTAGGAAACAGCACATGCGCATCAGTAGGAGAGAGAGAGAATACCATTATTCTTCATAGATAAGATGTAGGCCAATGTAATTTAATAGGGAATCTTAACAGCACTCTGCTGTACATATAAAACTCATATTGTGTACTTTTTAGCTGCACAAAAATAATAGTTTGTTGTCACTACAGTTAAGATTTCAAGAATAAGGAGAATAGACTGAGCTTGTCGAATGCCATGGTGGGCACGGACCAAACTGGGCCTTAAATTGGGCTGCTGTGTTTTAATCAATCTTTCCATAACCATCTGCAACCCAAAAAATATGAACAACATTAAAATGTTAAACAGAAATGGTCATTTTCCATAGTTTTCAACCTCTCCGGTTTTGAGAAAGATTAGGGATGTAATGTAGACATTATGGAAGTGAAATTATAAATATAGAGTTAAATAGTGTCAGATATAGCATATTCGCAACATCTTTAGAAGTTACGAGTTTTGTAATTTGATCATACAGCTTTTGATTTAGTCAGATTTTAAATTCAATAATAAAGATAAAACTGTGTTTTATTTTAGATAAAATGAAACATTGTTTTCAAAACTGACTCCGTTTTAAATTCAAATTACTGATCCTGTGGCTGAGAAATCCACTCGGCATGTAATAATAGTAATCAGACAATAGTGCAGTCTGTACTTTAGAGTCTATGACCAATGTATGTGTGCATGCAGTAGCTGGACTATGAATGTGCAACAATCATACGATAACAGACATAATGTTAGGGTGTGTTCGTTTTTATCGATGCAGGCTTTAATAGAGGGTTTGCACAGAGCAGCAGGTACATCTGTGTGTCTACAATGCTGTGCCACATTCATCCCTGGAGGTGGCCACTGTTCTGCCTGAGCATCAGTTATGTAACCAGCCAACCTAAGGGACAGAATCTCAAGGAAGATGAGATGGTGTGTGACTGGCTTCCTCCCACTACTGTCACAGTGCCGCAAACACACTCTATACACATGCACACACGCTGTGTTAAATCTGGCACTCCTCAGAGAAGTGCAGGAGCCGCTGCCACTTTTAAGTAAGCTTCCTTGATGTGCACGCTTCAGCAGTAAATTTTGACACCGTTTTCTGAGGTTCAAGCTGAAAACACGTGTTTTAGTTTACTTTGGGTGATTATGGTTCCTCTCAGGATGAATCCTGTTTGTTCAGTTTCCTTTGTTAGCACACGACAACTCAAAACTTAATTACCCTTATAAGTACACAGAGTTCAGCGACTCCCAGCACAGCTTCACCCGACATCCACCTGAACTGAAGTCTAATCAGCCAGAATAAGTGAAAACACCTCTGTGGGTGTGCAGGGAATTCAAACTGCAATATAACAGTCTGCAGTATGAGCAACCACTCACTAAAACACCATGTAGGTTAATGTAGTAATGTGTGTGTGTGTGTGTGTGTGTGTGTGTGTAAAGAGGATGTAATACTAAGGCAGCTGATTCAGAGGTTAATGGAGCCTCTCATGTGAATGGGGCTTTCATCACTCTGGAGACCCAGACACATCCACAGCTATTACAGTTTCCTCTCCTGTGTGTGGATGCATGTGTGTGATTGTTACCTATTTCAGTGAGGAGCAAAATCATTAGTCATCGTGAAGTGTACGCTTTTGGCCTTTTACTTTTTGTGTGATAAAAAAAAAAATCTGCTGTTTAGAGACAATAAATATGTATTTTGTAAACAGTTCTCCTAAAGTGAGAAACACAAAACAGCTCAAATATATTACAATTCTAAAAAAGTTGTCGAAACAACACTAATCAATGTCTACTCTCTTGCTTTTCTGGAGCTCTCAACTGTAACACCTGATCTTCATAAGATGATGCTCTGTTGTCAAGGAGATGGATCTGTTGATGTTAGCTCACTTGCTCTTCATCATTAGCATATCATCCACAACACATTCAGGAATGTTAGTTTCTAAAGGCCAGTTTAGAAAGTGTGATTTTTAAGCTGTCTGCCGCAAATCACGGTCAGATCTCTGGTTGTCAGTCCAAATCTGAGATCATGCTGTGACACGTGTTTACCGACATACAATTTGGAGCTTTGGTCACCTTGAAGGCCTACAGCAAAATTCAGAGTGTCCGAATTGTTCAACATCTAGAAACTAACCAGTCAGATTACAACATAAATGAAGTTCACGGAAAAATCGAAACGTGCACAAACATGAAAAGAGCATTTGTGTGATGCTTGCAATGAGGAAACCTTTGTTGTGCTGCATTTTGGATACAACAGATGGATGACAAGCGATCATGACATTCTTCTGCTCTCTGTTTGCATTTTCATAGAAACTTATTTTTAATAATCACAAAGACGGGAGATGTTTCTGTGTGCACAATAATGCACAGACACCCATGAAGTGAGGGTGGGACTGTCAGAGTGTGTGCCTCATTGCTGCTGTCTGATTAGCAGAGTGATGTGTGGTGGTGGGAGGTTGTTAGGCTGCAGTTCATTTGCCACTGTGCCCCCTTGGGAGTTTAATTGAATAAAACACATTTCCGTGCCTCTTCATTCAACACTGGCTGTAATGCACGTCAGAGGCATCGAGGACAGACGCATGTTTTTATGGCTCAGACAAACTCTGCAGGTTATGGATGGGAATTCCACTCATCTCTATCCTCCTCTGTGTTTGCTTCCACTGAGCTGCCCGATGCGTCTTGTAGGATTAGTCTGATGTGTTCAGATTTAGCTGGGACAAAAGCAGAGAATGGCCGCAGAGATGAGAGGACGGAGAGAGGGAGGAGAAAACGAGGCCTCTCAGAGCTTAGCAGCAGATGAAAATACAGGTTTGTCATTCTGTTTACTGCACTCAATGAACCGGAGTGACTGTCAAATCCAGATGGGTCATGTTGTGGTTGTCCATATGCTGTTGATCCCCGACCCAATAATGGTATGTGCTTCTGTGGAGCAATTACAGTAACGCAGCAGTGGTAAAAGTCAAACTGTGGGCCTGTTTATACGATCATTACTAGTGTTCATTTTAGAAAGCTACAATAATGTGTCTAATGATTCTTTTTTTTTTTTTTTTAACTGTGTTTCCCTTACCTCACTGGCTCTGTTCGTAACATGACTTTCAGGGTGGTTGCAAGGCCAAGCAATGCATTACTCCTCATCCATAACCGGATACCTTAATTAATTGCAATTTAATAGAAGTGTATATTCAAATTGAACATGAATCTCAATTAATCCTTAATTTTACTGTGAAATTAAATATCATATGAATTTGAAGAGCTGTGTACAGGAGGATTACAACATGTACGTGTTTATCATGTATTAACTGCTTATGTATACCAATGGTTTAATTGAAAAGCTCAGTGTCTCTTAAAAAAACTCTGCTGAATTACAAGCTTGGAGAGAGAAATGTATTCCTTTTAGAGTGTTTAGTTGAGGATTATCATGTCAAGTCTGTTGTCGCATGCAAAAACAGGACAACATATCGAAGCTGTGAAGGACCCAAAGAGGATGGATGGTGAACATGCGATACCTTTCTAATAACCATGTCCATGTAAATCCAGGGAAGTTTGACGTCATGCATTATGCTTGTGCAGCTGTTTTTTGTTAGTTGATGTTTACATATTAATCCCTACTGTATGAGTAATTTGCTTTGTTTTGGATGAAACATAAGTGCTGCCTTGTATTGTGTTTTTCAGGTTGCAAATCAGAGTTTAGTGGGTCCAAAACACTTGAAAAAATGGAATGGTCTTTACTTCATACCAGGGGTCCAATCTTTTTCCTGACATTAACCAAGTATTTTGAATTACTTAATCATAAAATAGAAAATGCACCTATTTGTCAGGCCTCTGCTCGAAAATTGCATACCCATAATAAAAAGAGTATATCTCTGCTACCACAATAAAAAAGTATAAATTATTAAAAAAAAACAATAATAAAGGGAACACTTGTGAGATGTGTTCACATGTGTAAATATCAGTATATATGTCCATATTTGAATAATGGTTTTGCTAAGTCTTCTCCCTGGCCTCTAGGGCTTAAAGGGTTAATCATTAGAATAAATACTGAGGCCGAGTGCTCAATCAGCTACACGTAGCGATGTTAAATACCAGCCTCAGAAAAGAAAATGCTCCTCAGGCGGTCTTAGAGCGCAAGGAAAAGGTGATTAAAAGTCTTTATGTAGTTGGGCATGTTAAATATGCTTCAGCTGC
This sequence comes from Brachyistius frenatus, assembly GCF_029030835.1. NCBI lineage: Eukaryota > Metazoa > Chordata > Actinopteri > Embiotocidae > Brachyistius > Brachyistius frenatus. The sequence continues at coordinate 131,237 of NW_027210828.1, read as the reverse complement.
CACAAGCAGCCATGAAGCACAATAACAGTGAATGCTCTGCAGATTTTTCTGTTGGCAGAACAGAACAGTTCGCAGATCCGTTCAGTAACAATGTTTCTGTGATAAAAAAAAAAAAAAAAAGTGTAATTTGTCTGGCATTAGAACAAAATCTATTTGATGATGCAGGTTTTGGTAATTCAAACATTTCTGGGTCTGATCACTGTTGATAATCTCATAATAATCAATAATCAAAAGCTGTGTAAATCAGATTAGGGTCTGTTTGAAGTGTTTTAGAGGGTTCAGCGTGTAATAGATATAATCGAGCCGCTGGTTTACTGACTGTGGAAGCCCTTTGCTTTTATGTAATGTGTCCTCTGCAGCTGTGGTCACAATCACGCTGAGACAATTACAGAGCACGCTGGCATGTCTTCACTGCCGTGCTATTTCTGTGTGTGCGCATGTGTGTGTGTGTGTGTGCATGCGCTTACGGGTGTGTGTTATCACAGAGCAGCTTATGTGCAGACTCTACCTCCTGCCATATGTGTCATCCTGTAGCGATGAGAGTGAGATAGATCATCCTCCACAGCAGATGTGCTGACGCCAGAGAAAAGTTAGTTCACTTCCCTGGCATGTTACCCACATTCCCCCTGTGATACCTGCCTTTCTCCAGACTTCTTACCAGTGCTCAGAACGCTGGGAGATCTCTGAAAAGATTCCCAATCAAGCTGACAAACCCCAGTTTCTTGGCTTGTGATCATATGTGTGTGTGTGTGTGTGTGTGTGTGTGTGTGTGTGTGTGTGTGTGTGTGTGTGTGTGTGTGTGTGTGTGTGTGTGTGTGTGTTTTCTACTCTTACCCTGCTCGCCCACAGTAGCGAACTCCCTTTTTCAACTCATGCGTTCTCCTTTTGACCTCCACTCCTCAGCGTGTTCCTCTTCCTCCACATCACTGAACCATCTGTCCCCCGCCTCTGTTTTCCTCTTAACTTTTCCTTCTCTCCTTCCTCTCTTCCATTTAGGAGCCTGAAAAGCAGTGTTTCACTTCCCGCTCTGCGGGTGGTGCGAAGTGTTCTCTGTTGCACTTCAACAACACTGCAGAGTTGAGAGGTTAAATCACTGGGCGTCAGCAAGAACAAAATTTTCACAATGTGTTAAATTACTCTTTAAAGAGTTTAAGAGACGGTTTTACCTTGAAAGTGTCCATTCCCAAATTTGAAAAATTACCATCAAATCCAGACACACATAGGGGAAGTGAGTGACTAGTAGACAATGTGAATTATTTTAGAGTAAATTGTACTCTTGATCACAAACTCCCGATTTCTTTTTTTTAATCTGTCTGGAGATGGGGCTGTGTGGGGGTAGCAGATGGCGGGGTGAATGTGATGGTGGTTGTCTGGAGTACCAGGCAAGCAATATGATCTTTCATTGATTACTTGCTTTTCTTCTGAGATCTTCTGAGGCAATTAACCACTGTTGCAATGAACACTGGGATCAAATGATAGCATAAAAAACATGCATAGCTTTTAGTCACTGAAAAAGTGGATTACAGATTATAAATAGATTGAATGATTATTGCATAAACATGCAAACCTCAAATAGTATAAAACATCTGTTATTTAATTGAAAATGTTAAGTATTAATCATTTCCGTCACTCTTTCATCTTTTTATTCCTTCCTGATTTTCTGTGGTCCTGTATTATCTCTGGCCTCCTTGCTGTAATGACTTTGAGCCAGACTTGCCTTCACAGTGTGTCTGACAAAGACTGACAAGATACAGTACAGTACAGAATATGGGCCAAGTTCAGTTCTGGCTCTTCCTCTACATTGCTTCCCACTCCGTCTCCCTGCATTTCTACCCTTGTATGGCTTTAATATCACAAGAGTGCAGTGACTTTCTCACAAGTGTAGTTTCATTACTTATTTTAGGAATGCTAGGCCTGATAATACCTGCGGTTTGCACTGCATTACTGTCTCTGTGTCATATGCTGTTTGTTCTCTTTGGAGTTGAACCAGTAATGAGTCAGCACAGATTTCAAAGGTTTGTCTCATTCGGGAGATAAACAAGACAGAAGATAGGAGCAGGATAGTGCGTATAAAATAGGACATAAAAAAGGAGAGATGACAAGGAAAGCGTTGGCTTATTAAACTACTCATCGCGCCAGATCAAACCTCTGAGGCTGAAGTTCGTGGTAGGATTATCTGTAATTTCGCTGCTGATATGATTCTACAGCCATTAAAAAGAGAAAGGCTGTAAACAATTAAAGTCTTCTTAAAATAACTGATGGGAACACTGTTAAATGTTTCACCAACAAAGCTGTCATCGAGGCCTTTCAGGAAGAAAAAAAAAATAGAATCTGCCATGAGGAGCTGTTTTCAGATTTCAGCAAACAAAACAGGAATATTGCTTTGGTGAAAGCAGCCACACTGTCACAACCTCTCTGTGTGGGTTATTTTTTACTCTGAAAGCAGATAAACACGGCAATTACTAATGTTTAGCTGAGCTGCTACACCACCAAGCCTGTTAAATCCTTCTAATTAAGTCCAGAGGTAAAAAAACAAAACAATGAATTGTTCAGTTGATATATGAGAAAACATGGTTATTTATTTAGTCAAGAAGGTCTAATCTGCTTTAATCACAGCTTTGATGTGCTGGTTTCTGACTTTAATACCTTTACTTTATTGACACACCCACACAGTCTAAAAATGAGGAAATCCTTCCATGTAGCTTGTTGTTTGTTTGTGATTTTTTTTTTTTTTTCAAACTATTATTTAATTATAGTAAGGGGCATATTTATTATATTCTCGCCATCATATTTCCCGTTGCAAAATTTACTCAGAGCACATGAAAAACACACACGGAAGCAGACACAGTGGTGGTGTCTGCCTGTGGCAAGCGTGTTGCTCTCTCTGTCTGGGTAGTTAGGGCTGAGATTGCCAATAAATAGTGGCCGGTGGCCTTCAGCATCACCAGCGGGGAGAGATTTGTGTCCTCGTGCCTGATTGGCCCACGCCTGAGGAAGAGAACAAACCATCTCGTTAATCAGGGAACACTGTGGGGACACAGTGTGTGTTTTTTCTGTGCCACTCACACTTGTGATGGCAAATTGTCAAAATGATGTGTGTGTATCTATGTATCTGTTTGTGAGAGACAGAGAGAGACAGAGAAAGTGTGTGTGTGTGTGTGTGTGTGTGTGTGTGTGTGTGTGTGTGTGTGTGTGTGTGTGTGTGTGTGTGTGTGTGTGTGTGTGTGTGTGTGTGTGTGTGTGTGTGTGTGTGTGTGTGTGTGTGTTTGTGACATTATGTCAGCTGATTGAGACAGCAGCAGTGCAGAGCTGAGACGATGGAAGACAGATGGGTGTTAAAGGCCGCAGGAGCAGCCATGATTCACACAGCCACATATGTGCGTGCACAAGCTCCTCGTCGCTGTAGCTGTCACATTATAATCCTACCTGTGCTTACATTCCTCCCAGTACCAATTTTCACCTTTAGGGCTGCCAAATAAAGCCGAGCGTTCTACGTTTGAGTATCATCTCTGTCTTTTAAATAATGTGCTTAGTTCTCAGCTTTTTCCAAATACAAAACTTTTCAGAAATAAAGAAAACAGACAATACTTTCAAACAGATAACTTTATTTTGCCAAGCTGTGCTAATTACTTCGTGTTCTCCTAAGGATTGAAATTCATAACAACTGTGTTTGCTGTCTCGGTTCTGTGTGCCTAACTATCACAAATGCCAGGTTGTATTCAGCTGGAGTCTGGGAAGTATAGCCTTGTGCTAACATACGATAACAATACTGATTTGAAAATCAGAGGGAGATGATGCATAAACACTGGATCATGGGATTTATATTTCAGTAAGGATTTCTATCACTGCTCTAATCTCATATTAGCTCGCACAGGGATACCATCGCACAAAGCGACGTTTGGTACATGGAAATGCATAGAAAAGCTTATGAAAGTGGGTATCTGTGCAGCTTTTGTTCAGGGAGGTGAAAATAAATTCCATGTTCTGTGCATTTTCAGTAAGTCGATTTGACAGGGATTCCTTAAAATAACACCCAGAAGTGGGCATTCCCATGGTACATCTGTCACCATAACGTCAGAATAAAGTGAAGTGTATTTCCTCTGAATCTTTGTGACCAAGAGAATCCGGGTGGGAGCTGGTTTCTCAGACGATTTCTTGTTTATAATGACTGAATGAAGCATTTTATGATAGCACAACTTCTAAATTTGGCACCATCTGATCTGTGTTGAATTAGATCAATTTGCTGTACTTCTTCTCTTTCTCTTTTCATGTCACCCTCCCTAACTTCTTCCTCTCGTTGTGTTTTCCTCTCCATCTTCCAGCTCCATCATGCGTTCTGTCCTGGAGGTAGCCCCAGGGCTGCCGTGTGTGTGTGTGTGTGTGTGTGTGTGTGTGTGTGTGTGTGTGTGTGTGTGTGTGTGTGTGTGTGTGTGTGTGTGTGTGTGTGTGTGTGTGTGTGTGTGTGTGTGTGTGTGTGTGTGTGCATGTGTGTGTGTGTGCGCACGCACACTTATTTGTATGTATATGTGTGCATCTGTGCATTTCTGAGTGAGCAACGGGCTCACCTGCATCATTTTTACAGCTAGCACACAGTGAATTCACATCTGAGTCTGAGGTTTGTTGGGTTCATCCTGCCCGGGTGTGTCCACATTTAGGTAGGATAGTTCTCTCTCTGTCTGAATCATCACGTTTGCGTTTCATTGGACGTTTGATTTGTCTCCCATGCTTCTGTGGTGCTCGCTCCCTCTTGCAAAGTGCATACCCAATATCAGCCAGCTGAGACTCTTTGTAGTCTTGATTTTAGGGATTTCCATCGACTCTTCCTTGCAGATCACTTCAAATTCTGAGATGATTTTTAGGCTGCCTGGAATGCAGAGCCTGTTTAATATCTGTCCACACAGTTATAGTGATTTTCAAGTCAGGGGACGCCAGAAGCGGTTGGTTCATGGTGGATTTTGGGGTATCCTTTGAATCTTTGACACATCGTTTTCATGATGTTCTTTTCAAGTGCTGCACTTTTTTTTCTTTCCAAACATACCTTTAGTGGTCACAAAGCTCAGTTTGAGCTTCATCCATTCTCTATCGTTGTTTCCAGAACAACTCAGCCACATGTTGATCCATGTCCAAATGTTGCTGAGCAACTTTCACACATCGGCTTTTGTGATGAGGTCGCAGGCACGGCTTCCTTCTGATGACTCTTTCATGTAGGTACTGACACTGTGAAGCGCCAGTGTGCCATCACACCTGTGTCAGCCAAACCTTCCTGCAGCTCCTTTGCAGTCATGTTGGGGTTTCAATTTTCCTTTCCACCAGACGAACAGTTTCATCTGAGTTTTCTGGGTCTTCCACATCTTGTCTTGACTTCTACAGTTCCCCCTACAGCCTTTTCTTTGTGACATTTTGGACAGCAGAAAATAACAGCTGGAAACGCTTTGATGCCTTTTTGTCCTCCCTGTGCTTTGTAGCTTTATTAGCTTAATTTTCAGATCCTCATTCAGATGCTCCATGGTCGTTGAATGTCATCACAAAGTTTTAAGAGTCCGAGAATGTATCAGGCCTTATCAGCTGACTCCCAGTGACAAGTGTTGACTTCCTTTACAAGTCTAAATGAGTCAATTAAGCCGTAACGAGTTAATGAAGTTCTGAAACATTACAAGTGGAAACGTCTCCCAACTTTTACACAAGCCACAATTACAATTTAATTTTTTTCAATTGTTTAATTCATGAAATAAAATGTAAAGATAGACTTAAATGTATTCTTTTTACTTAAAGATTTAAGAAAAGATGTAATTTGTCCCAAAGTATTGGTATATTTATTTATATGAACATGCTAGTTCATCAAATATTTTAATATTATTAACCTGAAACATACCTTAACCACTGTCTGACACACAAAACAAATCCAAAGCAATATTGTGGTGGGTCACCGTGAAAACAATTTTCCCCCATCTGTATTCCCAGTCTGGCGTAGTGAGCAGCCACCTGCGAGGTCAGAGTCAGTGAAGCGAAAGGTGATGTGCTGTATTTAAATGAATAAAATATTAATAGAGTCAGCCAATTAAAATAGGGGCAGCTGGAGTGTCCCAGGAATCCAGAGCAGACATTAGCACAGCCCTAATAAGATGATTTCCATCAGCCATAGCCAGGCATCGCAGTATAACGGCAGCCAGGGCCGGAGAGACCCGGGGTGGGAGGGTGACTGGTGCGTGTGCCTGAGGGGTGGAGGAGGGCTGGGTGAGGAGGGTGTCAGTCAGGTTGAAGAGGAGCAGAAAGATCTAAGAAAGAAGGACAAAAGCAGGATAATGAAGCATATTTTGCATTGATTGCAGAGTCCCGTGTATCTGTACATGTGAGTGAGCGATTCAAGGAAACCGGGGGAGCACTGCATCCTTTCAATGTCTGAGCAGATTCATCTCACTGCATTTTGTTCTTAAGAACACAGAATACCTTCTCTTTTCTACGTCTCTCCCTGTCTCAACGCAGCTCAGTGTAATTCATCAGGGAAATGAGAAATGGGAATTTTGTACATTTGTTGGCCACATAAATACACAAACAAAGATGTACACTCATACACGGCAAACATACAGAGCAGCTGGTTCACCGTCCGCACAATAATCAAGGCTTTAGTATTGCACTATTTTCTTCCATAGCAGTGACTGCAGTATTGGATCTAAAGCAAACAAATATGTTAAACCTGTAACAACATAATGCAACAATATAACAATCAGTTTTAATTCAAGGCCAGCAGAATTTTGCAATTAGTGGATACTTCATTTTGAGTCGCTTTTCCTTTTCTGTAAATCCCTGACTCATCATTACTAAAGGACACCCAGCTCATCATGTCACACTCCCCTCTCTATCTGCAGACTCACTTTCTTCCTTCTACCTTTTTCACGGCGAGCTATTGCTATTCTTAGCAGGGGGACGCACAGTTCTCCATTACAATCCACTGGATACTGATGTCGACTCTTGCTTTTCGTTGGCCCCGCGTGCGTGCGTACGTGTGTGCGTGTGCGTGCGTACGTACGTGTGTGCGTGCGTACGTGCGTGCATATGTCTACTCTATGTAAGTGAGTGTGTTGTTTCTCGTACTAAGCTAGCTTAAGCCAGCTGCATCTCACACGACTCATGCATGGCTTAACTGAGCGATTGCTCGTCTGTGTGGCTGTATCTGTATATTTTTACTTCAGTGCGTTTCCATTTGTAAATGTGTGTTGCTTATCCATGTTTAATTATTTCTCATGTGTGTGTGTATATGCATGTCTGCCCATGTTATCCATACACCCTTCTGTTGTCTTTTCTTTTCTTTCACAAAATGACACTGCAGTTATCATATATTAACCTTTAACATTCTCACTGTTATGTAATTCAATATTATTTAATTTACCTCAGTAATGCAATGTTAGTAATCCTTTTGGAGTGATTCACATCCTAATATGGTGGTGACAGGCAGAACAAATACTTGGCTCACACATTGTGAGTAAGCACACTTCCATATGTGTATACACACACACACACACACACACACACACACACACACACACACACACACACACACACACACACACACACACACACACACACACACACACACACACACACACACACACACACGCACATACTGTGGTCTTCACAGAGTAATCAGTACTGCAGCTATTATTAATGAGAGAGAATCAGGTCATTAATATTTAAGCAGTGTCACTGGGGCCACTGCCATGAGAATACGTGTGGTCTGTTTGTGTGTGCGTGTCCACATATAGAAGAGGGCAAAGGGACTATAAGGCAATTTCCTCAGGCAGTGTAGTGAGACCCACTCCATTACAATAGGATAGACAGAGAGAGAGAGACATATTACTCCCCTAAACAGAGAGGGGGAGAAAGACGGAAGCAGAATATTTTTGTTCCTCGTTCTTTAGTTCTCATCCTCTCCTCTCCTCTCCTCTCCTCTCCTCTCCTCTCCTCTCCTCTCCTCTCCTCTCCTCTCCTCTCCTCTCCTCTCCTCTCCTCTCCTCTCCTCTCCTCTCCTCTCCTCTTCTCCTCTCCTCTTCTCTCCTCTCCTCCTCCCATCAGTTGTTTCTGTTCTGTGGAGGATGAAGAGGCTCAAATGGGAAACAGCAGATATCTCATTACATCACACTGGATAGGATAGGCCTGGGAGCTTCCTCTGTGTGTGTGTGTGTGTGTGTGTGTGTGTGTGTGTGTGTGTGTGTGTGTGTGTGTGTGTGTGTGTGTGTGTGTGTGTGTGTGTGTGTGTGTGTGTGTGTGTGTGTGTGTGTGTGTGTGTGTGTGTGTGCGTGTGTGTGTGTGCGCGTGCGTTTGTGCATGTGTGTGTGTGTTTGCCCTGCCTGTGTGAACCCTTCTAAATGAACACTGTTGGGAATTGCGACTCTTTGCTCTGTGTCTAGTCCTTCACACTAGGCATGCTCTGCTGACAAAGCACACACACAAAAAGACACACACACTTTTTCTCACACCCACAGGCTAACATGATGGGGTCTAAGGGTGACGGTTTAAAGAAATGACTTCAAAACTGTAAATAATGACATTAGCTCTTCCTTTGTGTGTCTCTTCCTCCCTCGTCCCCCTCAGCCTCTTTCTGTGTCCGGGATTAGTGGGTATTACTTGCTCTACCAAGCGAGGAGAATGAGACAGGCCTTACTGCCAGCTCCTAGACTGGGAGAGCAGGGAAAATATTCCTTTATAATAACCTCTCTTTATTAAATCAAGCTCGAGCACACACAGCAGCTGAGCCCGTCGTCTGCCAACAGTTGTCCTCAGATAATGCCAAGTTTCTCGGATTGAATCATTGTTAGCATATTGATTGAAAGGTAATTAGTTAATGTTGAATGCTATGGAGGGGATTATCGCTAAGAATAGGATTAGAGTATAATTTTCACCCCAACATACAGCAGATTAATTTACTGGGGAAGAATGTGTCGGTTTCAAAACTTCTTATGGTATTTACAATCAACAATAACCTTTCTTTCCCCACAATCCCCTCCGAATCAGCACGAGTCTGTCCATACTGCAAATTTGAACAAAACTTCGGGGAAACACTGGACCCCACCAGTTCATCTCTGGATGTCTGTCAATCTGCTGGATAATTTAACAGTGCATAGGGTGAAAGATCCAGTTCAATTAAAGCTTTAATCCTGTCCCTGTGGGCTGTTTAATTAAATAATTTACATATGTAAAAAGTTAATGTTTTAGCAGTTTTATCTCAAACTCCCTCTCTGTCTAACTGTGAAATGTCAAAGTAGAATATAACAAAGCAATATCAAAGTAGTTTGTGTTTGTTTGGATGTCAGTTGGCAAAAAAAATTGTTTATATTTTGGTGGAGGCTTTATGCATTTATTTAACCCTCATCCTTGAGGAAGGTGTCCAAGTCCTCTAAAGCTCCATATCCACTCGATTTACTAAGCCACGCCCGTGTTTGAGTGATCTTATCTTAAGAGTTTGATTTAAGTCCCTTTCATAACTAAATCCTTCCAACATGTACCATATCATTCCCCAAATATGTCACATTGCAGAAGCTGCAAAAGCTGTAAATCTTTTTTTTTTTTTTTTTTTTTTTACGATGATCATAAGATCATAAATTGGTTATAAACATATTCGACTAGTATGCTATCCCAGCGACCATTATAGTGTTGGAACATGATATTTCAAAATCACCTTGAGGGAATTTTTCCAAATTATGCACGAATGTTCACTTTGACCTCAACGATAAACTGATTCGATTTTGGTGGTCAAAGGTCACTGTGACCTCACAAAGAAAATGTGTGGCCATAACTCAAGTATTCATACACTAATTATTACACAAATTCACACAAATGTCTAACAAGAAAAAATGATGACGTGATAACCAAAAGGTCAAAGGTCGCCATAACACCATAACTGAGGAATAGAAGGGGAGACTGTGACCATATTTTACATTTATGTCGGATGTGGTGACACTAATCTTGGGTGTCCACCTTGAAACTGTGCTGATTGTATGGATTTTTTTATGCTGCCAAGTTGAGGATGTGTGAAGCATTCATGTTTTAAAGGTTATAGCTTCTGAAGCAACATCAATATTTTAAGCTTTTGTCTACTGTCATGGCTACAGCTTGTGTTTAATCAGAATTGTTTTTATCTCCCAAATTAGTTTATAAGTCTTCACTACATATATGATTAGTCTGGATAGACAGGGATGTAAATTGCATCTTGGCTGGTTGGTGGAGACGTACAACCACAAAGCAGTATTTGCTGGGTTTTTTTCTAGGATGGCGACGGATTGTTCTGCATTGAGAAAGGGACTGCATGTCCTTGCCAGGCCTGCCATACACCCGTGATTGGTCGTTATGTTGTGGAAGGTTTAAGGTTAGGGTTACGGACTGATCAAATTATTTTGGGCCAAAGAATCATGGCTCTTCCTGGGAAAATAGGGCAATATGTTATTTGCCATACTGAACTAATGTTGCCACATGTTCAGTCAGTTTTGGTTAATGATAAATAGATGCGAAGGGAGAAGAAATAACTCACTGGTAAGTTTAAAGAACTTTGTCATTTTCCCATTAAGAGCCCTCATGGTTGCTCCCTTATTTGCCATCTGCCTATATGTGTGCAGTGATTTGATTACCAGGGAGCTTCATTAGGCTAGAGAGACAGGGGAGGCCATGCCGGTAGCTCCCCTATCCTCCCTACTTGAGTATAGAGTTACCTCTGTGCGGAAGAAGCTGCAATGATTAGCCATATGCCTGGGAGGCAGGAGGGGTAGTATCCTGACCCTGTGCCATCACGATCACCTCTGGGGAACTGGGAACAGGGGAATTTGGATGTGTGGAGACATACTGTGTATGGGATGGGGCTTGATTTCCCCCAGTGCATCTTTGAATTATGATCTTATCTACCTTGGTTTCCAACAAAGCAAATATAATTTTGACATGAATATGGGAAGCTTTGTCGTGGGTTTTCCAGGAAAGAAGGAAGCTGGATGTCAATCAGCAGAATGTGCACAGATAGACCGGTACGTGGCTTCATACTCTGACACGTGTGCTGACGGCCTGAGGATGCACCTGGTCCTGTTATTTATGTTTTGAAGTTTCTGCACAGCTTGATTTTAAACCTGTTCTTCTTCCCGTTTTTCTCCCGTTGTCACTTTTTCCGCACAGACTCTGCTTCAGTGGCCATGTGTTTGTTTGATAGACGTGTGCAGTCTTCTGTCCAGTGGACCCACTCGGAGGTGTGATCTTTACATAAACAGAACTCGGCTCAGTCAACATGATCGCCTATGTTAAGGGGCTCTAGCTGATTATGTTTTTTTTTTATTCCATTTTACCAGTGTCTCTCGTGGCGCTGCTCCCTGTACAGAGCTGGCTTTGTAAGAATGATGAATGGTTCTTTTAATTGTTTCTAATTGATATTTGCTTTGAAAGACTTTGTTATGAAACACCGCCAATTTAGTAACACCGATACACTGTAGTGCCTTATTAATTCTCTCCCGTCTGGCTAAAGCACTGTGCAAATGAAAAAACAAACTCCATCTGTGTGTTTGTAAGCCGACGAGGCAGTAATATTTCTTGGTGTCCCTGTATTTAAATGCCAAAACTCTTTTATTTTTATTCCCCTCCTTCTTCGTCTTCGGCGTGTTCAAGGACTTCAAGCCGTAATTGTTCAAAACATTACAACATAGTCTCTGCCGATTTCCTACTCTGTTTAGGTACTGTGGCTGGGTTACGGATGATGTATAACTATCTTACATTCTGGCAAATGTGTTTATTATTATTATTTATGATGAGGTGATATTGGATGATAAATCCTCATTCAGCTGCCCTATGGCAGGCGTACGGGTTCGGCTGTGCTGGTGAGCCGCTCTGAGAGAACATTTGCATACATATTGTCTCACACCTTTAGATAGACTTCTTCTTTCTTGCACCCTCTCTTGCTCCACATCTACCCTTTCAAAACCGCTTTCAAAGGTATGTTTAATGAATAAAAGAGGGAATTAGAGAGAAGAGGAATGGAAACTAGAAGAAACGGACAAATGCCAACATGACACTTTGATCCATTTCCTGTGAAAAAGTTCAATTAAATAATAAATAAAGACAACGACCTATAGAGAGATACATATAAGTATAGGGTCTGTCGTACCTAGGCTAAAGGGGACAAACACTGTATTAGAGACACTTTGTCTGACTTCTGTTTTACTGCAGTTTGACAGTTTGAAGCACTAACACATAGGCACCGTCTGAGTATATTTTATTATGACATGAGCTTGTAGTTTTAGTTTATAGTGTGTTAATAATCTGTTACTCCCAAAAATTAAATCAAGATCAGAGTGAGACATCGAAGCAGTCTGGCATCCTGTTGCACATCTTGAGCAGACATTTTATTATAAGAAACAACTGGTGCTCATAAAAGCATCTGCATTTGTAAGATGTGAATATCAGGCAATCATAAGCAGTAACATGTCCCCGTAGTTTAATGTTGCTGATGTAATATATCCAGGCTTTAAAAAACTGGCTGTTATTGTGCCTTCATAGTTTGTTTGCCATCTTGAGAATTTAGCTTGTGATAAAAATGCTCTGATTAATAACTTCAGTCAAATGTCTCCTCTCAGTAGTCACTGACTAGTTGGAACCCAACTCCCAATCCCACTATCTCATCATAATCCTTTCCTTGGTTCACCTCGTTGCCTTTTTATTCTCATCTATAACATGTTTTTCCTCCTCTACTATTATCTTTCTTCTGCCACGTCCTCTCCTTCACAGCCTCCATCCCTACAGTGCTCAGGTTGACAGTTGTTTGGCTAGCTGGCCTGTCATAATAACTGTGGTGCTGAATGTCTCAGGTGGCTGGTGTTGGCTGTTCTTTGAGTACTTCACAGCCAGGACAGGACAAGACAGGACATTGCCGGGGGCTGTGGGTGAGGGAGGGAGGAATGAGGATAGGAGCAGGGAGGACGGGAACAAGGAGTGGAAACAAGAGTTTTTATTTTTGGTTGATTCCATAATGGTGTTTACGTAAGACCTCAACGCATACACTTGTGACATCTCGGCAAGGAAACGGTGAACATGGAGCCCGTCTCACAATATGTAACATCTTCGTCAACCCACTGCAGGCCTGATGAATGCATTTCAGAATTTAGAAGAGCAGAGGTGATGAGCAGAAAGAGGAAGGACGACAGCAGAAGCGAGAGACAAAGCACATACAGATGTAGACAAACCTGCTCATATCGTACTGTACAACACAAATTGAAAGGCTCCTCTCAAGACTGTGGAGGTTTTTTTTTGTTGCATCTTTCAACTCAGTGTTTTGTTTTCTTGCCCACAATTTTACTGTTTAATTATCTCTCAGCTCTCCTCAGCATTGTTTGGCAAAAAGTTGATAAACATACGGTACACTGCCTGCCCGGCACCAAACAGCAGAAAGACAAAGTTTAGAACTAACTGGTGAACATGGAGGAGCAGCAGTAAATATTCCACTTAAGTTTTTCAAATGATGCTCAGTGTCTGCTGGATATAAAAATACGCTGTTCCTTAACAAGTTTTTTTACTCGATAATAAGTCAATGTTGTGTTTACAGCTTGTTGAACTGTCCCAAAGTGAGCAACAAAATCAATTATCAGGTAAATATGAGTAAATATTTACCCAATAAATATGTCCCTCAAGTCAAGCCATCTTAAATTGCATAAAATTTTTGTTTCCTGAAAGCTGTCATAGGATGCATATTGTACAACTCGCATACAAATTAGTATGTCAAAAACCTGTAAATATAAAGGGAGCAAAAACTATTTACAGTAGCGCAGACATAACCACAAAAATCTCCATTATGATTTAGTTGTAGTTGCAAATATTTGAGGGTAAAAATAGGTTGGTGATAGTGAACATTTTACATCTACAATAAACATTGTTAAATAAAAATAAAAACACAATTATTTATGTTCTTTAAATTACAATTTGTTTTATATAATCATATTTCTTGGAGACAGGGTTGACGTAAGAGAGTGTATGATAAATATTAGAGGAGGATGTGACAGGCAGAGAGGTGTTGCAGGGTTGGGGAGGGCGGCGGCAAGGGGGCCACAAACCCTTCAAGCCAGCAGGAAGTTGTCTCTGCTGAGATTTATCGCAACTCTGTAAGCTGGACCTTGTACCTCGCTGTCAGCCTCTCTCTCTCTTTAGCTCCTTCTTAAGCGCACGTCATTTCTCAGTAAGACTAATCTATAGCTCTACAAGTTTTCCTGAAGTCAGCATACGGGCAGTGAAGTTTAAGACAGTAAGAGATGAAGATGGGCAACTGGTGATGTCTGCAAATGCTGGCATCTGCCTACTGGTGTTGTTTTGGGTTTATCGTTGTTGCCATGTCGTGGATGGAGATGTTTTCCTCCTTTTTTTTATTTCATAAGACACCTTTATAAATGTCCTGATGCTGATGTAAAGCGACACAGAGCAGGATAGGCAGACAGGCACTCAGACAGACCAGTTTCAGACTGGATGAGACCTGCTGTAAGCCCCATATCAGCCTGGCTTTACTGTCTTATTGAACACTAAGGCTCTCCAGTTTACATCAGGCTCTGTGGCTCCAACCACAGAGTGAAGAGAAAGAGTTTGAGGACATGATTGATCTTTGCCAGCAATATTTCCTCTGTCCTCGGTGATGATTGGATTACTGCGTTTTGAGATGTGTTTACGATGTTTACATGGGCTGTTGTTCTTTGCTGTAATTATTGACGCCCTCGCGGCTTGCCAGAAATATCGCCACTTCATTTTGGCTCATTTGTGACAACGTGTGCAATCATGACTGAATTCTGTCAGTTTCAAACCTCAGTGCAGCTTATTTTATTCAGTGGCTTCGCTTTATGAATGTGTAGGTAACTGCATACGTTACAGACTTTATGAAGGAATGGCTGAGCTCGACTAATGAAACTGTGGTGCAACAGGACACATGGGGAATCTGTGTGCACCACTGCACCTCCCGGCAGCCCACAGCCCTGTGTGCTTCTGACAGACAGACAGTTATGTAAGAAGGGAGAGCTAAAGGTTGCCTTGTCTCCAGAACCACCAGAAATCCACACCGACACACGACGGAGCGGTGAAGATAGGTGGCCCGCTCACCTGCTGATTATAAAAGCTACTTCATGCAATAATAAAAATGGTCCTCTCCCACACTTAAGGGAACACAGACAGATAGATATAAAGGAAGAACCTCAATATTATGGATATTTGTGCATGGGAATCACAGCCAAGGCTCGACCACTCAAAACATCTAATCAGCATTATAGAAACTCCTGGTTGAAAATAAACAACCCTAACCTAAAGCGGTTATTAATAAATAGGGCAAGTTCAGTGCTTGATGTATGAATAATTATTATGGTCTTTAGGGAGCTGTCCATGTAAAATTAGATTGCTGATTGCCAACCTAAATAATTAACAACAGTGTGATTATGGGGACCGTAGTTCACTGTGTGTTCCTCAGTCTGTAGCCTTTCCAGCTGTCATATGGCAGCTTAGAAATAATGAGCATTCAGTATACGGACATTGTGTCGGACAGCATGGCATGTTGCTTCCTGCCCAGATGCTAGCACCAGCATTAACAGTCCGCTGTCCGAGCTACTCATCACCTTGACGACCCATAAAGCTGTCACTGGGGAGACAAAATATTCATGCCCGGAGCTATGACCAAGACGTGTCCGTAAGCAAATTAGTTCACGTGTGGGCCTCCCTGTGGACATGCAGCCTTCAACTCAGGTAAGGACGAATGAGTCCTGCCTGTTGTCACTCATAAATAAGCAGTGCGTTTGAAAAATAACCAAAATACCGGATAGATTTGAATCACTCATTACAGACAAACTGCGTCACCTCCCTCAACCTCTCCGGCGCCTTGTTCCTCCATAGTTTCCCCTCAAAGCCATCCAAGGATGCAACTCATTTTCATGTTGTTAATGAAATAATTGTAACACTTTTTAATCTTTGGCAACTTTTATTTTAAGAACTGAAATAAAACATCAGTTTTGCGCAGATATGTTCTACTTTTCTACAACAAATGAATGTCATTTTTCAGCAGTTCTTGAACACTCCGCCATGCTAGTTAACACCAGCTTTATTTTCTAAAAACCTGACTGTATTTGCAATATCGTTTTATTGGTTGAAACAACTATATATCAATTGCATTTCAGTGAAGCTCCTGTTCCACTTCCGGTACAGGCTCAACTCAACTAGACTCTTTTCCCTTTTTTGGTTTTCCATTGGGAAAAGTTGTGGATAGTACGTGGTTCTATTTTTGTTATCTTTCTGTTGAGGTGACGTAAAAACACTGTAGATCACTGATTGTTCAGAAAAAATTGGCACAACCACAGTATCACTGCATGCACAACACAGGACATCCTGCACAAACCTTTTAAATTGTAAAATAGCCAAGCTACTGTAGCAAGCGCAATTTTTTAATTCTCAGGACATTGTCAATTGATGGCAACTGTGGTCAGTTGAGGAGGTGCAGATGTTCATCTGTGTGGTTGTGGACGAAAGGATCCAACATGTGTGTTGTGTTGTGTTGAAAATGGTGACACAGTAGTTCCACACAACAAAGACTGCTTTATCTTCACTTGGAAATGGTGATTTAATGAGTGGATTGACTGTTGGTATGTACGTGGCGTCGCCATATTAACATTGCTGCATTGAGGGGGTGCCATATTCAATTGAGATTAAAATACAGAAAAGTCCCCGGTACCAAAAACGAGCAGGGTAGAGCCAGCGCTGGAAGTGGAAGAGAAGCTTAGCAATATTTAATTGAAGGGTTCTTTTAAAAATAAAAAAATAAATTGTGTCTGTTCCAGTTTAATAATCTGGAACTGTTCTGAATCAAACAACGAATCAGGGTTAGTCAGCACGTAACAAGCCACTTTGTAAAAAAAAAAAAGGGGTCACCTGGGCTTTATGGAATAGAATTCATAGTGTTTTATGTGTTTGTAAACACAAAACATGACAGAAATAGGCTAAAAAAAAGAGTCAGAAATAAATTCTAATTTGTTCTCCTATTTTGCTTCACTTCTGATTGTTGAAGTGTTAGTTTTAGAAAGTTTCAGAAATTGTCGGACCCACAGCACACAGATGGACTGAGTGTGCTTTGCTTCACAAAACCATTATTAATTAGATTATATTAGATTAGATTTGACTTTATTCATCCCACAGTGGGGAAATCTACTCGTCACACACACACAAAAAAAAATGAGGCTCTGTGTTACAGATACTTGGCAGTTTGTTATATTGGAGGTCCATGAAACATACATAACATGCAATATCATCCAAATACAGGTGTTTGCACTATTTCAAGCACTTCTACCATGACACTGTACATAATGACCAGCGTAGGTCAAAGCCAGTGATCCTGAATACAGAGCAGTGACGCGCTACACCTGACTGCCAAACAGCCACCTTAAACCAAAGGCCACTGTTCTGTAGTAAAATGCGGCTTGACCTGAATTATCATCATCATTTTCTCTCTCTTGTTGTGGCTTGTAGTCTCCCCTTACTCTCTCGACCTCCCACACCTTCCCTCCACCTTTCACCACCACAGCCTCCTATTCAGCGGGCAGCCAGGCATTCTTGACATTTTGCAAAGGTTGAAAGACAAAGAACCTTTGTCTCCTAATAAGGCCACGCTCTATACCACACCTGAATAAAAACACTGGCAGAGCAAGAGCAGTGTGTGTGCATGAGAGAGAGAAGGAGTGTGCATGTAGGGTGAGATGTTTTAGTGTAATGGTTGGGGGCGGGGGTAGGGTATATAGGGATACATATGAGAGTGTGAAAATGTGAATGAGAGCTGACAATGGGTGGGAAGGACAGGCAGAGGAAAAGGAAAGTTGCAGGTAAAGAGAGATGAAGGGCTGGGTGTGTGGGAGGAGGAGGTTTTGGATTGAAAATTACACCCGTGAGAGAAAGAAACGTTGAAAATTGTTATGATCAGATTCCTACATAGAGGTTGAGAGTGATAACAGTTTGCTTTCAGAGGCTAATGTGAGTTATTACTGTGAGAAACACAGCAGCGCACCCTGATGCTTCACCCGTAGTCACACAGACAGACTCGGATGCTCTGCAAGAAAGAGATATTCTCCATCACTGCAGGAGCTTGAAGTGGAACTCACAACACCCAAGGTCCTTCTGGTCTCTTCTCGTCTCTCATCCATCACACCCCTCAGCTCTACCTCTCTCCTCCCTGGAGCTCTTCTGTGCCTTGTTCCTCCATAATTTCCTCTGAAAAACTTGTTTCAAAATAGCTGAAGCAAAAGAAAAATAGTTGGTGTTCTTGTGAGTGTAAGCAAGGACAGGGTCGATGAAACCATAGACTTTATACCGGGTCTGAAAAGACAAGACAAGCCAATGTGGAAGTGCCTTAAAGTGCAATACCACCACGGGCCGCTCGGGGCTGGCTCCATAAAACCTCTGGCTCCAATCAACTCCAATAAAAAAAGCATCAACTTCTCTCATTAAATATGAAGTAAAAACATTTTTCCACAACTCATTATGGTGTCATTTGTGAAATTCACTGCTTCTGATCAGTGTTGTGGTCGTCCTTCTTGAAATAATTCCATAATTAATCATTTATAAGCTCTCAAAAAGAGGTATGATTAGGGATGTGCCTGGTTCTACATGATACGACTTGACGTGCCTGGAGTGCTGTCAGGTATAAGTGGGCGGGGTTTCGTTTCCTCGGGCTCAGTCAGATCCACCGAGCGACCGCAAAAGGAAAAGGAATTCTGATCCCATTCAAATTAAGAAATGTAAATATGACAAGAACATAACGCTATATAAGAGATTATTAGCAAAAAAAGCCAATACTGTGGGGAAAACAAAAAGGTGGAAAAAAAAAAGGCTTAATAATATAACGTCATCTAATAAAAGAGGAGGTACGGTGGATGAGATCCTCTAACAAACACCGATCAGCAGGTCCAGCTCTTTCTGTCACGAGCAGGTGACTTTTCATTCAGTGCCTCGCGAATGTAAGGGAGCCTTATGAAGTCACCTGCGAATTCTGCGGGACACATTCAGTACCTGGGACAGCACACCTGAGTAACGGAACTGGGTGGGATATCTCCGCAGCGATACGCTGGCATGACCCAGAGGCAGGACAATGCTGAGTCCTAAGAAGTTTTTTTTAATTGGTGGTATTTCGTGGCTCCTCCTTGTTGTTGGCTGTCAATCATCATTCAGTTCATTCAATAACTCAGGAATGTCATCGCTGGACAAACCATATGTCTGAGTAATGTTTCCCTCTGTCATCTCCAAAATGTTTCCACGGGTGTAAAACCACGTTCTCTACGTATTCTGTGGTTTCCCTGTGTCTCCTTCTCACCACAATAAGAGCAGTCGTCTCTCCACATGTGCGCATCTGATTAATACAGCCTTTCACACGCAGTCACTTCTGCTGTTCCTACTTTCAGGTTTAGTCCCCTGGACTCCGAAGAGGAGGTGGGTGAGAGGAGGATGTTAGCCAAGCTGACATCGATCATGGACAACACCTCTCACCCCCTCCATGAGACTGTAGGAGCTATAAGCAGTTCGTTCAGCGGCAGACTGCTGCAACCTCCAGCCCAGGAAGGAGCGCTACCGCAGGTCGTTTGTTCCGACGGCTGTCAGACTTTTCAACACCACCCTATAATAACGTTGCACTGTTCATTTCATTTTCATTCCAAAGCCCCTGACACTTTTTTTCCATTCATCCCAAACTGTATTTATTTATTTATTTTTATTTGATTTGTTTTTTTGTGTATATAGTGTGTGTGTGTGTGTGTGTGTGTGTGTGTGTGTGTGTGTGTGTGTGTGTGTGTGTGTGTGTGTGTGTGTGTGTGTGTGTGTGTGTGTGTGTGTGTGTGTGTATTTATTCATTGCTCTAATTTTTTTTTTCGAAAAGAATATTTTTTTGATCTAATTTCTTATAACGTATACGTATTTGTAAAGTTTTTCATATTATGTGCACCATTTGTTTTTTTCTACGCTGCTGTGACGACCGAATTTCCCCAGTGTGGGATAAAGTCTTGAATCTAAAATCTAAATATCACTGCGGGTACTAAATTGTTCTATTTGTATTTCCCCTCCCAGTATTTTGCACCTTCAAGCAGGAACGCCCAATGTTACGTATGCAAAATGGACAATGTGTGTTAAATTACACATTTGAACGGTGTAATCCTCACTGCCAGCCGTTAGTAGTTCAGCTTGGACATTTTTTTGCTGGTGGTGTGGAGTTTGCACGTGATTTTACACACGCAAACCATTAGTAAATCAAGGCCCTATGTGGACCCAGTTTAGTTACACTGGTCTACACATTGAGTATGGAAAGCTGGACACTTTTCACCTTTATGGGTTGCCATCATGGTTACGAAGCTGCAAAGCAAGAGAAAATGAGAATATGTTCACTTTTAGGTAAATTTATCAAACAAAAACTAAAACTAACCCAAAAGACAAATAGGGTCTCAGGTGATGCATTCAAATGCTACCGTCATTTCCGGTGAGTGTGGAACGGCAGTGTGCATTTTGAGATCGCGCTTCATTGTCAAAGTTAACCTACTTAAGTATGGTGAAAGAAGTCAGATTTTGAGACACAACCATGAATGTAAAATGTCAGCTCACAAACCAATGGGTGACTTCACGGTGGTTTGCAACTTGGAAGAAACGGAGAAGTTTAAAAAGTTTAATCAAACACCTTTATAATTTTGGTTAGCTCAGTTCTTTTTCACCACTGTGCTTGTGTGACTTTCCGTTATCTCTTACCTTCCACTTACCATACAGTCGCGGCCCTGTGTTATGCAATGTCCCTGCATTGTCTCATTCACTGTTTTCAAGGTACTGCAATTTTGTGAAGACACAGGATTTAAAGTGTGAACACATTGCTGTTTTTCCCATATTTCTTTTTTTGTTTTTTGTCTTAACATTACATAAGCAAAAGGTAAAAATATCAGGACCTGTCTTCAGAGGCAAATGGTGTGGTTATGACATCAGGCTCATTAAAGGCAGCTATAACTAGGAAGAGTCAAGGGTTGTTGCGAAGTACATCGCCTTAAACCCATCCTCTACTAACAAGGAAAAGAAATGTTCAGTGACTGTGAGATGTGCTATAAAACAGAATAAAAGTATGTGCTGATTTTTTTATTTTTTTTAATTCTCCTCTCACAATCTCTTGTCTTTCTCTGTACGACTTTCTATCTTTGCCCCTGTGCTGTCTCTGTGCTGGTATTCTGTCACTCACTGGAATGTGGGCAGATATGGGATGATAGTCAGACTTTCAGATTAATTCTGCAAGCAAGGCAGGAGCCAATGTGAACCACGTGGTTGTTGTTTTACCCATGAGCCCGTTGTCTTGGAAACGTTGCATAAGAGGGAGTGGGAAAGCACGATGCCCCTTGCTGATTGGGAGACAAGGTGGCGGATCGCTCTTTCGCTCCCCATGTCTTCCCTCCGTCTTCCTCTTGCATCTATTTTTTTCCTTTCTCCTTCCTTCAACACTTGTTCTAACTGTATGTGTCAAAACACTGCAGCTCCAACTGTCCCGTCATGCCGCGTGTTGAATCAAACTCAGCATGCAGCACCTCCACATAAAGCTCCACAGTCAAAAACACGAGGTCTGTTACAGTTCGACGTCCCTGCACCCAAGCTTCAACTAAATTAAAACTCCTGTTGGAACAGTGATTTATAGCCCACTTGGAAATGTTTGTCCATAAAGTGCTCACACACACACAAACAACTGCAAACTCATGCACACACATCAGCCTTTGAGCTGCCTTGTGTGCCATCCTTGGCTGAGGGAGGCCTTGGCTGGAGTCAGCGAGGATATTGCTTTGTTGAATCCACTGAGACCAAATGTTCGAGATGGCATGACTTGGCCTTCCAATGGCTTCCATATGAGCAAGGCCATGCTGTGCCTTCATATGCGAGGAGAATGAGAGAGAGAGAGAGAGAGAGAGAGAGAGAGAGAGAGAGAGAGAGAGAGAGCAGCAGCACGTGTGGGAAGGGTGGCCTTGGCTCTGGAGACAGGACGATTTATCTTCTGTATCCTCACTGACTCCAGCTCTTTGCCTCATTTAAAATGGAGAAAGAAACATGATCAGACCAGGCACTCAAAACGTAATACAAGTTGTTTAGGAACCCAGGATTGCAATTAATCCAGAAATGTCAAAACAGCATAACACAGTCTGACATACCTGTGTGGAGTAATTAGTGATCTGAGGACAGACAGGGCTGCTGTAGGTGGCATACTTTCCAATGGACTAACCTCAAATTGAGTTTGGTTTAAAAATTGTATCTTTTGCCAGCATATAGCAAGCCAAGAAAAGAGCAGGGTGGGCAGCCCCTGTGTGAGGGAGCTGTCTTAATCCATGTGTTTAGCAAGCACCATCTGTTCCTTTTATTCAGATGGGAGTCGAAATATTTGGTTGATTAGGAGAGGATCTGTGAAGGATAGCCGCACCGTTACCACTGGTTACAAGGAACACACATGCTCGGTTCTGTCAACCGGTGTCTTGGAAAGTAAGCAGGAGGCAAACGCACAGATATTGACATGCAAGAGCTCAAATATGTACACTTGTAAATCAATGCGAATGTGTTCCCCACACACAAAACAAACACACAACCAATGTATTGAAATCAGTGTTACACTGCAGAGGGAAGAACCAGCTGAGCAGATGTGAAATAATGTAAACATAACCACGACAGGTCTGCTCAATGAGGTAACCATAAGTAGCACGACAACAGACTTTAATATGGCCTAAATTTGGGACATGCTGTCAGGCTGCAAATGTTCATCATTGCTTGTCACAGTGTAACATCCAATTATTTTTTAATACTAGTTTAATTGTATTTCTGAGTTTGGAGTTTCATTTTTGCCCTTGGAAATATGCAGTGGACAATAACTTTGTATCTCAAGAGCCACATTGTTGTTCTGTAGCTTTTAGTCACTAGAAAGAACATTAAGTAAGCGACCATTGATGAGAATGTCTTTTTGTGAGTCATGTGTGATTGAATCTGGGTTTATTTCTGACAACAATAGAGCCCAACCAATACTGGATTTTTGCAGCGGAAGTTGATATTAGAAAGTAAAAAAATTCTGATATCAAATGTTGCTATCAAACACTGATAAATATATATAAAGAAGACAGGATATTTTATAGTTTAACGATAAACTTTATTGTCCCAGATGAAAACAGTGTGCTGGAAAGGTAAACTTTATTGGGAATGTAGTAATTATAACTAATTATTAATTTAATTTAACCCATGTTTCTGCATTATATGTCATATAGGACAACACAAACGTAGATACCAATCTATCTGTGACAGGCCCATATTGGCCGATAAAATCTTGTGGTTGTCCAGGTTTCTGAGTGATTGTCGCTGATCACAGATTACATGCTTATGTTTTTAAATGATCATATCCTTGTAAAGAATTACATTAGTTGGGTGCTGTTTAATGTGATTTGTACATCAACGTTTCTATTAATTATACATCCCAAATAAAAAATGTTTTATTCCTTTCACTTAATTACTTTGATATTGATATTAGTATACCAGTACATGTGCCAGTTTTAAAGGATCTTTCTGTCTCCAGGTGCAGATCTTGGCGGTCTGATGGACCTGGAGTCTCTGTACCGAGGTGTAGAGCAGAGCATCAACCACACCCGAGCAGGGCGAACGCGCAGACAGAGCCTGGACAGGGCCTACAACATTGAGGTGCTGCTGGGCGTCGATGACTCTGTGGTCCAGTTTCACGGGAAGGAGCATGTCCAGAAGTACCTGCTCACACTCATGAATATCGTAAGTATCTTTGGCTCACACAGGTGTAAACACACACTAAAACAAACAGGCACATAGATGGAGAGGTGCATGAAATTTCTTGTACGATTGAATTAAGCACCTGCCTTTAAAATTACTCACATTTTATGTTATTTGAGGGACTTAAATCAGACAGATTTCAAGAATCACAACATACAATTTTGTATTGATGTACACCCATCATACACTGATTTCCTGATGCGCAAAACTTTTAAAATGTATTAAATGCGAAAACTGAATGGAATGTCAGTCACAGAGAGGTCAAACAAAGAAAGTAACAGACACGCACACACACCGACAGGATTCAATTCCCTTCCTACATATTCTCATCCAGCAATCAGCCGCGGGTAATCCTTTCTTCTCCATCTGAATATGATGAGATTTTAGTTTTGTGTGTGTGTGTGTGTGTGTGTGTGTGTGTGTGTGTGTGTGTGTGTGTGTGTGTGTGTGTGTGTGTGTGTGTGTGTGTGTGTGTGTGTGTGTGTGTGTGTGTGTGTGTGTGTGTGTGTGTGTGTGTAAGGTGAGCCCTCTGCACTAAAGGGGCTTCTATCTACATATCGTTTCATCAGGCTTTGTGTCATGTCATCATTCATTTTGTGTGTGTGTGTGTGTGTGTGTGTGTGTGTGTGTGTGTGTGTGTGTGTGTGTGTGTGTGTGTGTGTGTGTGTGTGTGTGTGTGTGTGTGTGTGAGAGAGAGAGAGAGAGAGAGAGAGAGAGAGAGAGAGAGAGAGAGAGAGAGAGAGAGAGAGAGACAGAGAGACAGAGAGAAAAGAAAGCGCGAGAGAGAAACAGCAGGTAGTACGCTCCAGGCCACAACAACACTTAGCACTCACACTCCCAGGTGTTGTTACAAGTGTGTGTGTACATGTGCTTGTGTGTTGGTGTGACACTGAACTCACTGCAGACTTTAATCTTTGCAAATTAAACCTGTGGTGAGAGTGCTGTTTGCATGCACTCGTTTGTGTGTGCGCGCTCCTGTTTGCTTTTGCCTGTGCTGCGACCCACTGCGCAAGGAACCAACCTTCTGACTGCTAAGCAGGTGCGAGCACAGAGCAACAAATCCTACCACGCCTCTTTGTCTCAGTTCAGCGCTTGAGAAAGAACAAGAGCCGCTGTGCTCCCTGCCTCCCCTTTTAGATATTTGTTCGACAATATAGGAGAAGGGAAAACGCGGCCCTGTCGCAGCCCCCCTCTAATCTGAGGGGAAGAGATAGAGAGACAGAGGGAGAAGGAGTATTTTAAACAGCGCATTCGGAATAAAATTACTGACAGCCAGATAAACAGAAATAAATAAATAAAGGCTGCCTCCCACGCGTGGCATCTGGGCGACTTTCTTCTTGAAAGTTTGCTTTGCTCACTTCAGGATGGGTGTGCTGTGTCTGACTCTCTCTCTCTTGCTCTGTTTTATTTCTTTCCCTGTCTGTCTTTCTCTCACCCTCCCAGGCTCTCAGCAGTGCTGCTGCTCGCACTGTCACACATCCCCGTCTTGGGTAGTTTATAGCAAAAAATCCTCAACGATGTTAAAAAAAAAAAAAAAAAAAAAAAAAAAACTTTCTAAGTATAAAGTGACTGATAACACAGGTGTATGAGAGCACATACTTAGCAAGATGTAAATTAAGTATGAGGAGAGAGATTTCAGAAGATATATTTGCTGCAGATGCCATCTAAAGGTATTCGTAGGGCAGGTCTATGAGTTATTGTTGTCATGTCATTGCTTCACCATGCAATAAAGATGAAAACACTTTTCTTCTCCTTATTGCCCTTTCATTGGAGTACAGCATTAGTATATTGATATTACTTTTCCCCACAAGTGAAATTTTGTACTAATTTAACTTAGTTTAATAGATTTTATCTATTTAATTTTAAACCAGACGTGAAGAAACACAAGAACTGTTTAGAAACTTTAGAAACATTAAATGTGATCTCTCCTCTCCTTTAGGCAACCTTTCTGCATACATGGTCATGTTTAGGCTCTCAATTCACCAAATAAAAAGTGTGTTAAGTCTTTTGTTAGAGCATCGGTTTTACAACCACCTTCCAATTAGTAATTATATTTAGTAAAGATTTTGTGTTTCAGTTCTTTTTGTGTGTTTTTGGACTGAGTTTCTGCATCTTCCTCTTTTACCTCTTTCATCTCTGTTTCTCTGACTGTCTGTTTGAACGACTACTGAAGTGAGCTAAGGGTCAAGGTGGATCGTGTCCGTGGGCTTTGGGGACATAAATATGTTTAATTAGTCACACTGTGGGGACCTGCCTTCCTTTTGGTGGCAAAAGCAAGTCCCTATAATTTCTTAAATTCTAAAATGTAGACTTTAAGGTATGATCGAAGGTTGGGTGGGATTAGGTAGTAACACTTAAGTAACAAAGGGGTGTACATAAGACTGACATGACACCTGCCATGAACATAAAGGAGTCTTTATGAATGTTTACAACTGTGATCAAGTGTCATTTGGTCAGTTATAATGGACACTTTTGTTGCAAAGTAGACACTCAAATAGAAGAGGCTTTGCCAGACAAATATAAGGAGGGATAATTTTTTGCCAACGTTTTGGCAAAGACTCCGATGTCATAGATGGCGAGGCGGAGGCTGGAGCAGATCCCGGCAGAGCGCGCCGCAGGAGGGCCTGTGAGTCTGCCCCAGCGAGGAGTCCCGAGTCCTGTGGTGGTAGGTGGAGTAATAGGAAGTCTGAACACAAGCAGTGATTGAGTGAATGGGAAGAAGCAGGATAGAAAGGGAGAAATGTGTGAATGAACCTGGCTCAGTCTCTTCAGTAAACTGCAGTGACCTTCAAGTTGTTTGGGATGTTTTTGTTATGTCATCTCGACTAACTAGGCCTAACTCCTATTTATTTCTAACAATGTTGTGAATAATTTCAACAAGGTAGGATTAGGGTTACACGTGTATGAAAGGTTATGTTGTCTTGGTTAATGTCAAGCTCACAAACAAATCTCAGACAATGACAACTTTTCATTAAAAATGACATAATTGATCAAATGACATTTAACGAAAACATTCATAATGACATCCTCATGTTCAGGACGGCTGTCATGTATAGTTATGACCGTGTCATGTCAGTCTTAAGCACAACCCTTTAAGTATAAGTGTTACTGGTTTGGTTTACGTAAAGGTTTGGGTAAGACTTAGGCGAGCAGCAGGTCTATTTAGGGTAACGTTAGGGTACGTTGTCCAGGAAATTAATTTACGTCAGTGTAATGCCCTCTGAAGGGATGTAAACATCAGCGTGCGTGCGTGCGTGGAAGCTGGGGGACGGCACTGCTGTCTGCAGGACATCAAAGCACGCCCACAGAAAACCACTAAGTCGTGTCTACAAAGTTCAACAGGAGTGTCAAAATGTGTGCGTGTTTATATTGAGGTTAATGTGTGTCTTGGTAATTCTTCTCTTCATCCCACTCCTTTCCCATGTGTTTCACGCTTTCCTTTTTTATTCAGTTACATCACTGAATTAAGAACAGGTCCGACCATGTGACCTTTCGCATGCTACAGTAGGAACAGTGCTGTTCATGCAAAAATACACAAACATGTACAATGTAAAATAAAAAAGAAGTATCTCTTGAAAAACAGCAGAGGCGGCATGACTAGAAAATGTAAAGCTTAAACATATTTTTATCAAACACGTATTGGAGAATTTAATCATAATTAATGGGTCATGGGCAAATATGGACAACTGAAGTTTAAAGAGAGGCTTCATCACAGTGATAGGGCGTACCCAAACCCTTAAGCTGGAAATGTTATTAGAATTTACTGAAAACCAGCTCACACCCTTACATGTTAATACAAACTACTATCATCACCACTATCACATTTCAAACAACTGTTGATTCCTTTTGTCCGGGACCTTAATCCGGAAGAACCTTAACCAAGTGCCTTTAGTTGCTTTAAACCTGCAATGCAGTTGTCTTGTGAACCTCATTGTGTGAATCCTTGGAGTTTAACTTTCTCAAAAGTTTGAAACATATCTAACACAAACGTCTTCTTCTTTCCTCCCTTTGTTTCTGCATCGCTGGATATTTTTGTTCTGCCTGTAGATCAGTGCAGTTCTGTGACCATAGGCAGGAATGTGTATTGCGTCACCCTTGTGCACCTGTGCTCATAAAAGTTGTGCTCCATGGCGCTATTAGAGATCAAAAGCTCCACAGGGTTCCTGGCCGATCAGAAAACATTCATATTCATAATAATTCATAATTTTAACGGTTTGAAAGCTTTGTTATCGAGCCGACAGGGACATCAAATCAGGAAACAATTTACACCATTATTTTGTTATTTAGAGTAGAGGACTTGTTGCCTGACTCCTCATTCGATTAGCTCCAAGTATTTGTTTTGATCAGTATTATTTCGAAAAGTATATCCTAATGCCACATTTTGTGTCACTGAGTGTGCCCCTGCATTTTATTTTAACATGTAGAAATATTATTGTAATCATAGTAAAGCTATTTTTTTTTTACATTTTAGATTCTCACTTATTTGGATACAGTAAACCTAATTTGGAAAATTTACTGAAATGGGCTCTTGAAAGGAGCATGTTGTTGTAGCAACAGTGTTGTGGTAAATCTTGCAAAATATGCCGTGTGCCGGGGCCATCGTGCAGCAATCTTCCTGCGGTGACCATCGTAGTGATAGACTTTGTTGCCAATGGTGATCTGTCTGTCTATCTGTCTCTCGCACCTATTAAGGGAGACCTTTACAGAGGTGCCACAAAGTGTTAATCATGCTCTTCATGGATATAAATAGTCTCTGTGTGTTTAATTTTGATGAGGCATTCTGGGATACGGATGTGCATTTTGTCTGCTCTTTTATGCCTCCAGTATATGATAACCCTCATTTCTGTAGGAGCTGTCTAGAAGTGATGCAGATCGTTTGGTCTTGTCTTTACCAAAGCTCCTGGAGACAGTGAAAAATCACATTAATAGGCGGTAGGAATAGCTGGGAAAGGAGATGTAGTCCAGGTAATAATAGACACCTTGTTAGCTGGAAGTGTCACAGATATGTAAGGAGCACTGTCAGAGCCGAGAGCTCAAATTCTGGGTCTCAGTTTTAAAATAGTTCCATGCATGTTGACAAAAAGATGGAGAGAAGCTGTCCAAAGCCTTATCTAATTTATGTGGCGCTGAAGCCAAATTTTATGTGATGACTCACTTCTGTCTCACCAGCAGCTGAGGGTGTTTTTAATGCACATTTTCCAAAATGTTTCTCAAATATATTTCATTGCCTTTTAAATGAAGTCCACCCTCCATGATAAGTTGATTAAAACACATGAGATGAACATGTGAAAATATTCTTATTAGTACAATAATTAGCTTAATTATACTCTAAGCCCTCGTGATGGTTTTACTGCTGCATCCTCAGTCTTAATAATAACTCCTTCATCATATGAATGTCATGTGTAGAGAAAAGAGTAGGTGTCACTGAAATGCTAAATGCAGTTGTGAACCTGTGTAAGAGGTGCCAGCAGCTAATAAAGTACAGATCAAAAGTAGCGACCCTTCACTGTCTTGTGACACACCCGTTCTTGTCTGCTGTTCACAGGTTTCATCTGACCTATCCTTCCCTCGTCCCTCTTTTAGAGCACGCCACTTACCCCCTTTTTAACATCCTTTGTGGCCTTCTTCCTCTTCATGCACTTATTCATGTTTTCTGGTGCCACGAAAGGTTTATTTACACGAGTTTTGTTTGTAAAAATGACTTAATCAGGCGTATATTTCAAGTTATGACGAGCGTAAACAAACAAAATCATCATGATTTGAATTTGAATTATAGCTGTGATTTATATGATTAATCCTTCGCTGGTGGTAATCACTCCCGAGTTCCTCACCTTGCCAGTTTCCTCGTGCCTTCACACTTAATTTGTGCTCCTTCTTGCAGTGTTAAGTGACAGGCCCTGGTTGCATTATTTATCTGATTGTCATGACTTGGCCTGCATTAGTTAACACACAGAATTTAGGCTATGGTGGATATACTGTATGTAGACTGGGTGGTAAGTAATGACGTGTGACGCCCTTCACAACGTCAGTGGACAGCGAGCAGCATGAATGAGAGACATGTTTGTACAGTTATAAACAAGGAACTCTGAGTGTGGGTGTGTGTGTTTGTGTGAATGCATGGGAAAGCATATCTGAGCAAATATGTGGGTGTGTTTTGGATTATGAATTGCTTTGGCATATCTGTCCTCCAGTGTTCAGCATCTGTGTGTTAAGTGTCCAACTGTATGCAAGTGTTAAAGTGCATGAAGACACATCAAGCTAAAAGTGGGACTGAAGGGACACTACACTACTTCTGTGCATGTGTGCGTGTGCTGCATGTATATGTGCGAATGTGTGTCTCATTAGAGTGGAACTTATGGTGTCGGGGTCACCTGGAAATCAACCGCCCCTAATTGGCCTAACAGTTGTCAAGGAAACGGGCTGGATCAGGCCAAGTGTAAACTGACCCACCCAAGTGTTCACGTCCATCACAGACAAACAAACACTGCACACACTCACAGTGTTATTGTGTGTCACTTCCTTACGTATACTTTAGACTGCCAAGATAACGAGGGAGTGACACCAATGTTTACCGAATGAGGCAGAATTAGCAGTAGGTGGCCAGACAGATAGGCAAGATGAAAACTGCAGACACGCAAACCAGCTCTTTCTGTCTCTCTCACACACACAAACACACTCATTGTTTCCAACAGGGTTAAACTGAAAAGAGAATAGGACTCTCTGTAGGGAAACTGAAGTGAAGGTCGCTGGAAGAAAACTTTCCCCTGTCTTCCCCTGTGTCCCACACTCTACAACTCTCCCCATCCTTCATGTCAGGAACTGAACTTTTTTTTTTTT
Source organism: Brachyistius frenatus (assembly GCF_029030835.1). Taxonomy (NCBI): domain Eukaryota; kingdom Metazoa; phylum Chordata; class Actinopteri; family Embiotocidae; genus Brachyistius; species Brachyistius frenatus. The sequence goes on along the minus strand of NW_027210828.1, from coordinate 100,601 downwards.
TTTAAGTTGCGTTTGAAAGTTACCCTGTCCAAGGATAAACTCAGAAATTTGCATTCATTTTATCAGCATAGCTTGCTGCCAGTGGACATTTTGTCAATTATATTCAGTGAAATAAGTGAATATACAAGAAAAACCTGGAATTATTTGTACTTTACTTGGGTATAACCCTTTTACACTATGTTTATCTGACAGGTATTAAAGGTCCCATTTTACATGTATTCAGATTTCCATTCTTTTTTATTATTATTATTATTATTATTATTATTATTATTATTATAAAGCAGGTTTAGGTACTAAATAGATACTCTGAAAGTGTCAAAACAGTAAAAAAAAAAACAAAAGCACTCACCCTGTATTCAGTGCTATTTGGCCTTCTGTAAGTTTGTGATGTCACAAACTCGCGCTTATGTCACATGTCCGCCTCCCATTGTCTCATATTTTATGTGGAAAACACAGAGCCTTGATTCTGTTGCGTTGCTAGCAAGCTACGAAGAAAACCTGTGACTGGCCTGGGTATGTGTCACTCAGAAAAAGTTAGCCAATCAGAACACAGGGTCACTGATGTCAGTGTTCCTTAAAGACACAGACACACAACAGCTGATACCTCTGTTAGAGAAAGCAGGACTTTTATTTGTTCTTTACTATTGATTGGCCCTCAGAACAATGCTTTTACTTTTTACTTGGGTAAACCATCTGAATACCACTGACACTGACAAAATACTCACTATAATCAAAGTAGGATCTAATCAAAGGGCAAATATTAATATCAGAATGAACCCCTTCAAATGTGCACCTGTTCTTTAAGCCGGTCCCGTTCATGTCAGAGAGGATAGAGTACTTGTATGACCTACAAAATCCCTTAAAAGTATGTTTTAGTTGTAAAGTGGTCCTATAGGCATTGTACACATATTGTGCAGGACACTGAAACTGTCCCATAGGACTTGTTTTTTTCTTGCTCTTGGGTGTTTTGTCAGAAGATTACTGAAGAAGACTGATTTGAGAAGTCTTAATTTTGGTTTGCAGGGCACACATGAAAAGTACAGCATCCAGTGCACTATACCTTGTGATCAAAACTCCAAGTATTACTCTCTCCTTTCCCTCAAGTAAAGCTCTGCTCCAGTCACAGTTGAAAATCAGAAAGTCACAGTTAGTGTCACAGTCTAATCACAGACTGCATTAATAGAAGCGTTCCATCTCAGAAAACCACAGATGCCCAAAACATGTGACCTTCTTGGTCTCAACTGTTGCTTCCACTGAAATCCCTATCATTAATGTATACTACATTAGCAAGTTATCTTAGCTTGTAGGTCTCTGAAAGATGTCACATGGCGCAAGGGCCATGCAGTGCTGCAAATCAAACATGACTTTATTTTGAGGGTTCTGAACATGTTGTAAAGCTGTTACTTTATGCAGCACACATATTTATATGTTGACGCAATGAAATGAATTTATTCCAGACAGTGTGTGGTTAACAAATTATGATTCTGACTTGATAGATCACCGTTGGATTTTTCCTAATTAGATGTTGGAATTTCCAGCTTTACACCACATATGGAAAGTAGCATTAGCATACTCCAGATCTCTCCTTCCTTTTTTAAAAGCCCTTTTCCGCAGCTCCATGATATTTGTTTTCTAAGAATGCATCGTTTCCACTCCTTCCCAAACTCGTTTTCTTTTCTCCCTTTCCCTCTTTGCTTCTCCTCCCCTCTGTGCCCAGCCTCTGGTCTCTTTGCCTCGGCCTCTCTGTCTCTATTCGAAAGATTCCTCAACTCTCTCTCATACCTTTCTCTTGCCGGATGTGTCGGCAGTTTTGCTCCTTATCTCCGTACCTCTATGTGTGTTTGTGTGTACAGTGTGTTTATGTCCCTTTTCTCCGCAGCGTGTCCATCAGCCATCTCATTCTGGCTGTCTGTTTTTACATCCCTTTGCCTCATTAGGCACCAGGCACAGCCACTGAGGACAGCAGGCCTCAACTCCAGTGCCAATTTACCGCTCTCTCTCTCTCTCTCTCTCTCTCTCTCTCTCTCTCTCTCTATCTATCTATCTATCTATCTATCTATCTATCTATCTATCTATCTATCTATCTATCTATCTATCTATCTATCTATCTCTCTCTCTCTCTCTCTCTCTCTCTCTCTCTCTCTCTCTCTCTCTCTCTCTATATATATATATATATATATATATATATATATATATATATATATATATATCTCTCTCTCTCTCTCTGTGTGTGTGTGTGTGTGTGTGTGTGTGTGTGTGTGTGTGTGTGTGTGTGTGTGTGTGTGTGTGTGTGTGTGTGTGTGTGTGTGTGTGTGTGTGTGTGTGTGTGTGTGTGTGTGTGTGTGTGTGTGCGTGTGTCAGTAGAGTGCTCTCTGCATCTCCCTTGTCACACTTTACCTTGTTTCCTTGCATTAAGATCTTTCCATCCTTTGCATCTTCTTCATCTGCTATATATCTGTGCTCATTGGAAACTGAGTTCCTTGCACTCTCCTGAACTTCTCTTTCTCTCTTTTTTTGGCTCCTTCTCCACTTTCTTAATGACTCATGTCACGGTGTTGCTGATGGGGAAACCTCAGTCAAATCCTTGCTCACTCGTTTTTTTTGTTTTATTCTATTTACAATGTTCTAATAAGGACCCCTTTATAGCTGGTTTATAATACGTAAGGAAATGATCCATGTATGATTAATAAATCACACAAGAACCCTTTGTCATTCTTGAATTTATCCAATTGACCAGTTACCCTCTGGAAAACAACCACAGAACATCCAGAACAAAACACCTGTTTTAAAGAAATAGTTGTGATTTCAGGAAACATGGTTATTAGAGTTACATAAAAAGACCAATGCTGCTTTCATGTCTGTCCATTAAATGTAAAACTATATTCAGGAAATTGTAATTTGGCTCCAGGAAGTCCCTGCACCCAGCCAAGAAAAGTCTTGCATATAACGCCACTATACTTCAACTGTTGTATTAGACAACCAAGATTAAAATGTGTTAATTAGGGAGTTTTAGAGCTGATTTTTTTTTTTTACTTTGGTACAGAGCCAGGCTGGTTCCTCCTTGTTTTCACATGATACTAAGTTAAACGGTTGTTTCTGACTTAATATCTAGCAGACTCGTGTGATTGGTAAAAATGTTCTTAGCTAGTAAGTGAATAAGTGTACTTAAAACAATTTTATTAACATTTTCAACTTCAGACTTAGACTAAGGCTTTTATCTTTACCACATAATGCACGATCAAATTGTTTATGTATCATGAATACCATTTATTACAACGTACAGTTTGTTTACATCTTATTAAGGTATTTTATTTAAAACATTTATAGATGTTTTATTTCTGCCACTCAGACTCACTATCTGTCTTGTGTTTTTCTGTGTGACACCAGGTGAACGAGATCTACCATGATCAGTCTTTGGGAGCAAAAATCAACGTGGTGCTGGTGCGGATTATCATGCTTGGCTATGGCAAGGTAAGACCTGACAACACACATGTCCGACTGAAAAGACAAATTGGGATGCCGTTCCTGGAGAGTTGATGCTTTGTCGCTTTATCAGCACTATCTTTGATACTGGGATTTTGCCACAATCGCTTTAAGTACATACAGTAAGCACAGCCAAGTTCTGCACACAGACACACACGCACACTCATCAGCACACGCTGATGCCCAGAGCCTGTTATTCCAGTGGACTGAGCAAAAGAGGAACTAAAAGCACGCAACATCCCAGGAGAGTGTTTTCAAGTCGCACGCCTTCACAGTTCAGCACCAAAGCACACAGAAACTCTGTCCGTTATGCAATCAGCGTTCCTCCCAGTAGGCTGCAGCACGGAATCATGGGAAGTCCAGGCAAAGATAAACAATCAATGATAGCCCTCCCTCATTCATAAAGAGAGAGACCGGACAATAGGGAGCATCATTTTCTTCTCGACTGTAACTCTATCTGCATGGCTGTCCTGTAAAGAGAAAGAGTGGAGGGGGAAAAGAGAGATAAAGCCAGATGAGGCGGGAATGGAGGAGGGTAGGGATCACCCCAAAGGATGATACAAATTATTTTATTGCTGGATAGGTGCTCTGTGATGCTGCTGTAGCCTTATCTCTTCCTCTCCCCTCTCTACATGTCTGAAGTCCCAATGGAACTCAAAAACACCACACCCCTTCACACACACACACACACACACACACACACACACACACACACACACACACACACACACACACACACACACACACACACACACACACAAACTACACTACATTGGTCATTCAGGGCCAGCCCCTATGCAGCTTCAGCCAAAGCTCCGGCTGTCCATCATTCCCAATTACCGTGGCAACAGAGCTGCACCCAGACAGCCTGCAGATTGGCTATGTGACCCTGAATTCAGGCACACTCCCACTCCCACACTTCACACACACTCCAACACAACATTTACACACCATTACAAACTAATTTTTTAAAGATCATAAAAACACTGTGAAACACACACACACAAGTAACTGATTGAACATGAGAAACCACAAACATGTACAGTGCACTGTGTCTAAAGGGGTTTGTGCAGAGTACAGACCCTCCATCATGTGTATAGAGGCAGGCCATATGTCTTCTGACTCACACCACACGCTCACTGTTTGATTCAGCTGTGTATTGTGCATGTGTGAAAATACTGAGAAAATGTAGAAATGGCAAAAAAGGAATCGGTGGAAGACATGGAAAGACTCCTTCAGCAGGATATTTTGAGGAAGGGGAGGGGAGAGGAGGGGGGAGTGGAGATCCTAATGAGGAGTGAATGATAGGTCAAGGTGAATGGAAGGAATTCCAGGCATCTGGGTGTTTGTGTGGGTGTTAGCATTATTCATTTAATTGGAGGTAAATATTTTTTTAACTGGACTTGTTTTTGACTATAAGTGCATTGTTCATTAATATAACCCCCTTTTGTTCAGTTTATGTAAATTTTTTAAGTGGATATTACAATAATATATTATATTTTTGCATTATAATACGGTACTAATAGTACTTTGCATCTTTCTCAGTGTGTGTTTGTGTGAGTGTTATACACCTCAGCAATTTGAAAAATCTGCTGACAGTATATAACATTGTGACACTGCCCCCTACAGGGTTGAGTAAGATGTTTTTGTATCAAAATTAAAAACGAGAAGCCGGTTTACTTCTGTTTTTGTATAATCGACACACCCTCTTCCCTCTTTCCTGCACATCTCCATCTCTTGTTCCAGTCCATGAGCCTGATCGAACTGGGGAACCCGTCTCAGAGTCTGGAGAACGTGTGTCGCTGGGCCTTTCTGCAGCAGAAGCAGGACACAGGGGACGCTGAGTATCACGACCACGCCATTTTCCTCACACGACAGGAATTTGGGCCCACGGGCATGCAGGGTATTAATGGACGCATACACAAACTAAAGCTCTCATAATCTCTTTACATATAATACATACAATACATTCACACTGCTCCCTCACGCTCTTGGGAATGTAAAACTCGTAACTACACACAGAAAACTCCCCGCTTCCTTCCGTTGCCTCATATAGCTGCATAGTGCACAGTGGGTTTGGTGGTTGGTGGTTTTCTGTGCAGCAGAGTACAGACTAACAGTCAGGCCCAGGGGAGAGGCCTCTAAAGGCAGTGGCCTAGCTATCCAGAAGCCCTTCAGCTGCCCTTGGGCTCAGCCTTCAGCAGCAGAAAATCAATAGACAGAGAAGGGCCAGCCACAGCTCCACAATTATAGGCAGTACAGGACAGGCAAGCACACGCAGAGTTGGAGATTGGCCTATGTAGAGGTGAAAGGTGTCTATTTAGGGTTAGGATTAGACACACAGATGCAAACACATTTGCTCTTATACGTTTGTGTGACACACTCCTTTCTATATAGTCTATAGTCTTTAGATTGAAGTATCAGATTAAAATGAGAAGTTAAAATAGTCAAGCCCAATTGGTTTGATATCACTGATCAGTTCTTTGACTGAAATGGCTGGAAAATGCACATTTTGCAAATGCAAACCAGATGTGTATTTCAGTACAAGGAGTTGCCTGGTGATTGATCGAGTATTATTCAGTTCATGAAGATGTATTGAGATTTAATAATAAAGGGAGTATGAAAAACATTCAAATGTTGTGCGTGATGCAATTTACTAGGATAGCGTATAGTGTATTTGATTTAAAGTTTGGTATTGAAAATATCAAATGAGCAACAAAATTAGAAACTCAAGTGGAAAAAAAAAAACCTTTACCTTTGACTGTCTGAGTGGTTGAGAATATTGTCTTTTTGTCAGTCTCAAGTTTTAATGCTAAGTTGGAATATTTTTTTCTCTATATAATTGTTGCATTTCATGACAACAGTGAGTCTATAAATGATTGCGGTTGTCCCTCTCTCCCTGGTTGCTAAGGTTATGCTCCAGTGACAGGCATGTGCCACCCAGTGAGGAGCTGCACTCTGAACCATGAGGATGGTTTCTCTTCTGCATTCGTGGTGGCACACGAGACCGGACATGTGTAAGTATATTGCCATAATGATGTGATCAAGCCTGCTAAGCAGGAGACAACAAGACAGTCAGTTAAAGGACTGTATTGATTAATTACAATTTTTGTCCGTTGGTCACCTCGGCCAATGTCTGATGAGTGAACTGCCACTGCCTCCTTCCTTTGTTTCTTGTTCTTCTCCTCCCACACGTTCCCAATCTGTCTCCACTGATTTGTCTCCTTTCCCTTCACTTCTTTCCTGCCCTCTTTTCCCTCTCTCTCTTTCTCTGTGTAGGCTGGGGATGGAACACGATGGCCAGGGAAACCGCTGTGGAGATGAGGTGCACATGGGCAGCATCATGGCCCCCCTGGTGCAAGCTGCCTTCCACCGCTTCCACTGGTCCAGATGTAGCATGCAGGAGCTGGGACGCTACCTTCAGTGAGACACACACACCTTCTCATAGGATTTTATAATATGCGCTTTTAAAGGTCAATATTGACATCACTATTTTGAATTTGCATCTAGTTGATATTTTGTGCAAGTTTTCAGTGTCTATGAGATTTTATTCTAAAAGATATTATTTAATAAAGTGCACAAATATCACTGCCATTATATAATGGTGGTTTTCATGGTGTGAACGCCTAGATTTGATGGCCAGGGTGCTCAAGTGCCCTCACATCATAACTTCTCAAGAAACCTATCTGGAAAACATGGCGATCCACCACACATACAGTACTACATACAAAACAATGCAATAAATTAGAGCTTTAATTAAACGTGTGTTTGAGCTAAAACGGCGAAGACGAGAGGGCAGAGAGTTGATTGACAGAAAGTCTTTTTTTATGACATTTTTTATAACGGGATTAATGAGGAAATATGACATTTGGATGAGTAAATGGAAGATAATAAATTAAACAAGTAAAATTTTAACTCATTTTGTGGCTCCTCTCACAGTTCCTACGACTGTCTCCGTGATGACCCCTTTGACCACAACTGGCCATCGCTGCCTCAACTCCCTGGTTTGCACTACTCCATGAACGAACAGTGTCGCTTTGACTTCGGTGTGGGCTACACAATGTGCACTGCGGTAAGACACCCTGGTAGTTAGTCTGACGGTCACTTTACTAACATAGCTAGTTTACAAACTCGTATTAACTGCACTAACAGACTAGAGGGCAACCTCTACCACACTTGCCACCAATTAAGCTTAGCATCACTTCATTTTCTGTGACAAACTGAGATTTTTGGAGTAAAGTCACTTTGAATTCAGTGTATTCAATTCATTCAGAATTTTCTGAATTTCACTGTGATATCTGCATTTTTAAGGGAGCTCTTTTTCGCTCTGACAGTTTTCCTCATTAACTGAGCCCAGTACTGACATCTGTCTCTGATCCACACTGTAATGAAATGAGAGTCACACATACACAGCTATTCACGTTCTCCTGATGTCCTGTGTTTCCTCTCCCGGCCACTGGTGGGATTGACATCTTGCTTAAAAGCAGGTAATTGGTTTTGATAGCTATTTTTTTTTTCTGCTATTAACGTTAACAATATAGATATAATTTTGATACCACAGTGCCTTTACGTGAACCTGTCACAAACAGTATTTTGTAACCACACGCAAAAAAAAACCCAAAAAAATACACAGTAGACAAACTTCACCCAGCTGCAGCATCTTGCTAGGCATCTTTACCTCCTCCCCGGTCACCCTCACCCGCTCTATGACTGTGAAGCCACTGTGGCACGCTGTTGGGAAGCTGTTGCTTGATTGACTAAGGGCTTGTTCAGGAGCTTTGCACACATTGCTAGATTACCCTCTATTCTCTTGTCAAACTCATTCCCCTCAGCTACAAAAGGCGGGCCAGTCAGGAACGCAGGTAAGGTAACCCCACCTCCCGGAAGACATGTGGCCCGTCATTTATTTTCTCAGATTTTCTTTTTCTATTTGTCCTCCGGAGTTGTAACTGTTTGTAATGTTGCTCCTTACATTTCTTTTTTACTGTACTTTGTTTCTCTGTTCTACCCATTGTCACATTTTCGATGTGAGTCTGCAGGATTCTAAAATGCTCATGTTTTGAGAGAAAGTGGCTATAAAATCCCTCCAAACACTATGACTACTGTTTCATTGGTTCGGTGGCTATGGTGCAGTCCAGCAGTTGAACAGTACCATACCCCGAGTCCTCTCCTGCAAATCTGTGTTAAATCACTGCAGCACCAGCAGGAAGAGCCTCATTATATTGGCACTCTCATGACTATAAACGAGTGGAAAAGGTTGGAAAGATGTCTTTCCCATCCAAGGGGAAAGGGCTTGGCCTGAACAGAGGCTGTTTTTCCATGTTTCAGCTTTTAGGATCCTCCAGTCTGATGTAACTGGTGATTACCTACCACAGTCTAGCCATTGATTGTGACGAGCCCTCTGACCTGTAAAGGTCCCCAGGGTCATCGTGGGTAGGGAAGTGTGTGGAAAAGAGGGAGGAGGGCACGCCCCCTCAGTACCTGGACTGCAGGTCAGTTTGGTGGTGGTTCATATCAGACAAGGAGGAGAATTTGGTCCTTGATCTGTGTCGAGGGGCATTTTAGAGGTCAGCGAGACTTCACCTTTTGGCTTCTAAATCTTTTGCCCTCAGCCCTCTTACCTCCCTTGTGACGTAGTTAAACCGTAGGCTGTCTCATTACGAGAGCCTTGTCTCTCTCTATCATCCATTGGTTTAGTTTGCATGAATGGCTGTGTGTTTCTCAGTGAAGCGTAGTGTACAGTGCAGTGATTCAGCGCAGGGTTGGTGTTGTTGTTGTTGGGTATAACACTGTTGTGGCTATTGTTGTTGTGATATTTCTCTCCCCATCTCTACTTTTGTTTCTTTTTATTCAGTGTTTGGTCTCATCCCAGCTTTCTCATGATGGTTGACCTGTTACCTGGTGTGTGTATCGTAGGTTAGGGCTTCTGGTTGTAAGAAGGAATCTCTCTCTGTGCCCCACAGTATCGCACATTCGACCCATGTAAGCAGCTGTGGTGTAGCCACCCAGACAATCCGTTCTTCTGCAAGACCAAGAAAGGACCACCCATCGATGGCACCATGTGTGGGAATGGGAAGGTATTTGTGCACTTCAATACTATGTTCTATCGAAGAACAATAATGTCGGTGGTACACTGTATTCAAATAGCATCTTTGCCTTTTATTCTCGGTCTGTTGCAGCATTGCTTTAAAGGTCACTGCATCTGGCTGACCCCTGACATCATAAAGCAAGATGGAAACTGGGGTTCTTGGAGTGAGTTTGGCCAGTGCTCCCGCACCTGTGCTGGAGGAGTACAGTTTCGCACACGCGACTGTGACAATCCAAGGTATGAAACTGTCAGTGTGCATGTGTTTGGGTGAAAATGTAAAATTGCAAGTTTGCAGTCTATGTATGCTTAGTTATCCAAAATTCAGCTCTGGTGAAGCAGACGTACCCTGATTTAGATTTTTGATATTTGTTGCACTGACTCCTGATAGGAATAATTGCAGGAGGCCATTTCACTCCATTAACATAGATCAAAATAATTTGTGCAAGCGTTAAATGTATCATTTCTGGCTCAAGATTTCAAATTCAAGCCAGTGTGTTACAGAAGTGAAACCTAAAACCGTTTAAAGTCTTGTGCCCTCTGCCCTGCCATTCTCTCAGACCAGCCAACGGAGGTCGGACTTGCGTCGGGGCGACTTACCAATTCCAGATGTGCAACACAAACGAGTGCGAAGACATCTACAGTGACACACGAGAGGAGCAGTGCCATGCTTGGGACCCTCGCTTTGAACTCCACAGCAACAAGCACCACTGGCTGCCTTATGAACACACAGACCGTGAGTGGACACCTACATGTGTGGAGATACGCGCCAAACCGAAAAAGTGATGATAAACTGTAGAAGTTGTAAATATGAATGAAAAGAGTAAGCAAACACATTCTTCAATGCGGCTGGGTTTTTGAGGGTTTATATTTATAGGTTGTGTTCTGTAATGGCCACTGACATCTGGTTGTCCTGCTGAGTCTGAGTAAAGATTTGAGGTACGGCTACGCCCTCCCATAAAAACAAGCCGTCTTTGAAAATCTCTTCAAAAACAATCCTCTTTGAACTTGGTGTCGTCTCTCTTTCCCCACCCATTCACTGATGTCATTTGAACCCCACTAACCCCCTCTTCCATTTTTTTTTTCCACCCGTGTATCAGTAATCACATATGGACAAACTATCAGATTCACAATGGGACCCAAATCTAAAGTTCTCTCCTTCATACCCCAAACCTTTTTACATAATTGAGAAGTTTTGTCCATATGTGAGTGTGTGAAATTGTCAGATCACCCCTGTCTCCAAACGTACATGTCACTGCCTTCCTGACACATATTAAATTATCATCCAACTAAAGGGCAGCCCTACAGAAAAGTGCTGAGCTGTCTCCCTAAACGGAGGTCACGCTACACAAAGTCAGCTAAGAGGGGCCTCGCTAAATTGTTTTACTTCGTTCTTATTATTTCTAAATGCCATATTTTTCAACAAAGCCTTCACCATCTCAAATTACTTTTCAACGTGTGTGTGTGTGTGTGTGTGTGTGTGTGGATGTATGTGTGTATGCGTAAGCACATGTGTGTGTCTGTGTGTGTGTAAGAGAGAGAGAGAGAGAAAAATGAACAGGGAGGTGAAATTGAATTCCATTCATGGTCTGTCATCTCACTTCCAGATAGTGTGAGGAAAGAAGAGTGCTTGCTCCAAATGCGAAACTGTAGTATTTGTTTGACAAATTGCCGTTTTCATGTCTCCATTTGGGTATTTTCCCAGAGTCAACAGTAAACTGTAAAATACTTTAGAGGAAAGGAACATGAAATGTGGGGCTGCCCTGTGTGTGGCTGTTCAAGCAGCTAGTGAGAACCTCCTCTAACCCTTTGGTTTATCCTATTATATCCAAAGCGCTAAATTGTCTGCTGTTTTCTGTGTTCTCGCACAGATGGGATCAGAGATCTCCCAGAAGTCCTTGTACGAGAGCATTATGTGCAAAATAACCCTTTAATGACCCTCTAATTAAATAGTGGAACCACAGAGAAACTCAAAAGAATAAAGCAAATTATTTTATTTGGACCAAACTGCAAATTTATTTGTATGCTGCAGTGTTGAAGGGTGAGGAACGGCTGACTAAGGTACAATATAGACCTTTTCCACAGCAGACATTTGGACCTGTCACAGGAGGGAAAACACAGGTGTATTAATGATGGCTCAGTTCCAATAAGTGTCCCAGTAAGCAATGACTTTAAACCAACATATCTAACTGGGACACCCTCTAAATGGAATGCAGCCGTCATTTATACACCTGCGCTTTCCCTGCTTTCACCTGTCATTTGTGAAAAAGGTCCGCATCTTGCTTGTACTATAGATATTTTACCTCCACAGTTCTGCTCCTCCACTGCACTGTGACGTGCGTGCATGACATTGGCCCCCTCAGTTGTCATAGCTCAGTAGAAGAGTCTTCATTCTGATCACTGAAAAGGGAATTCATAGGTTGTTTGTGTCTATCTTCAGTTCAACGTGACAAAAATGTGTTTTCTCCACGTGATGTAATACAGCAGTTGCGCAGCATGTCTGCCACTTGTTTTTTTTAGTGTCAAAGCTCCATAAGACAAGGTCTCAGGATTGTGGCCATCTGTAATAAACGTGATGAAGTAGCAGTGAGCAGTGTTCATTTTCACTGGGATGATCTGCCAGGTTTTGTCTCTCAGGGCCCAAGTAGTTGTAGTATGACTCACTCAGACAGACACAATGAGACACAGTGTCAAGCTGACTCATGGAGCGCTCATTGAGAACATAAAAAATAATCACATGTTGGTTGTAAACATGAAATCATCAAGATGGACCATGTGCGTGACATGCTGAAAATCATTTGAGTAATCATTACAATTCTGTGAGTGTATTTGTGTTTGCCTTTCACAGCTAACAAACGCTGCCACCTGCATTGCCAGTCCAAGGAGACACGAGATGTGGTCTTCATGCAGAGGACGGTCCTGGACGGCACTCGCTGCTCATACAAGGACCCACACAGTGTGTGTGTGCGTGGGGAGTGTGAAGTGAGTGTTATGCGCGTGTATGCAAGCAAGACACCTTCATGTGTTCGGATCTGCATGTGATAAATTTCTCCACGTCCTCATTCACAGAAAGTGGGCTGTGACGGTGTGGTCGGCTCCTCAAAGCAGGAAGACAAGTGTGGAGTGTGCGGAGGTGACAACTCCAGCTGCAAAACCTTCAAAGACACCATCACACGTACTGCCAAGAAACAAGGTAAATGCACCAGCAGTCACAATTTTATTTATTTATATCTAAGACAGAATTGACTTGGTCCCATCAGTGCCATGGATAACTATGATTGTGTTCAGCACTGAATAAATAGTTGGCCAGTGTCCTTTGTTTACAAGCTGGACTCTTCTCCTCTTTATTTCGTTATGTGTAATTAAACATCGCCCTCTAGAGGAAGATTTGTAAAACTGACCCTGAAGTGAGAAGCGAGCTGACATGTTTCCACGAGAGCATTGCCAAGAAGTTAAATCAAACTTCATTTTATTAGCTGATGTTTATAAGTGTATAATATAACTGCTGAAGTCGGGACAGACCTACATTAGAACAGCAAGATTCCAAGAATCTGATGTTTTCACTGAATGAAAATATTCAAGACTGATGGGATATTTGGTTTAAGAGCTCTTCACTGGATTAGCTGAGGCTCTGTGTCAGGAAACTGTAAAATTAGCTTTTGGGGGAGTGATGGTTGATTTTGAAGCCACAAACCAGATGTGTGTTTCATTTCAGGTTTCCTCAAAGTTCTTGAAATCCCCAGAGGAGCAAGACACTTACTGATCCAAGAGCTGAAAGCAACCTCACACACTTTGGGTATTTGACACTGTCCCTTGTCTGTCTTTTGTGCACATGTGTATATAAAAGCACTTGAATTTGTGTGCTGTACAAGTGTAGTCCTTATGTGTTTCTCACCCATCTGCAGCTGTTAAGAACGTGGCATCGGGACTGTTTTTCTTAAATGGGGAAAACGAGTACCCCGAATCTCACTCGGTCATAGAGAAGGGCGTGGAGTGGGAATATGAGAATGACAATGACAAGGAGACCCTTCAGACTACCGGGCCTCTCAGACATGGAATTCTAATCATGGTACACGCTGAAACAAACGATTTTAATATTAAATTTGGTGATATTCAAACATTTTCTGCTGACCATAATCTGAATTACACTTAAAATCCCTTTTTGTCCGAAATTTATTCCAGTTAACGTCTGTGTTTTTGTCTACTTTTATGATGATCTTTCTTTGTGTAGATGAGATTACATGGGGACGAGGATGTGAACTTGTCATACAAGTACATGATGAATATGGACAGTGACTCTGCCATTCAGAACAACATGCTGGTAGAGGACAGTGCCTATGAGTGGGCCCCGAAGAGATGGTCCTACTGCTCAAAGCCTTGTGGTGGAGGTACAGTAAAGCAAGGAAAATACAAGTGGAGACACTGTTGTGTCTTTGAGGTCACCTCTCTGCATTGTGACATCATGTTTCTGTCCTTACATTTGTTACATTTTCCATCCCGTCTCCTGTTGTAGGGAAGCAGTACCTGCGATATGGCTGCAGAAGAAAAGTTGACAGCAAGATGGTCCATAAAAGCTTCTGTAACAAGTCCAACATGAAACCGAGAGGAGACACCAGAGACTGCAACCAGAAGCTCTGCCCTCCACCGATGTATGTATTATATTATAAACCGTAGGACACAAACTGTAAAACTTTAACTTGGGAATCTAGCTAAACTGGGATTCAAACATTCTGCTTTCAGACAGCGCTTTTTTTTTTTTTTTTTCTTCTTCTTTGTGGCTGTTTAATTCAATACTGTGACACTTTAAATGCCCTCAGAACTCCTGTTTCTCTCCCTCCTGTGATATTCTCCAGTTGGGTGACAGGGGAGTGGCAGAACTGCAGCAAACCATGTGGAAAGACAGGTATGCAAATCCGCTCGGTCAGCTGTGTCCAGCCTTCAGATGACAACACCACGCGTTCCATCCACAATAAACACTGCAATGACGAGCGACCCGAGGCGCGCAGGTCCTGCAACCGATACCCCTGTCCCACCCAGTGGAGAGTCGGACCCTGGTCACAGGTATGCAGGCTAAACATGGGTCAACAAGGGGTTTCGAAAGTGAATCTGAAAAGTAAAACAAATACTTTTTAATACATAAGGATTTTTGCCGGAAAATACTCTGCATTTTTGTCAGATATTCAGAGTTTTGATTATCACATTCTCGTGTTCATGTACTTTCATGCCTTTGTATTGCTTTACATATTTACCAGGTCATTTGTGATCATTTGTTGTGTTATGTGTGTGCTTGTCCTGTGTCTCCAGTGTTCAGTGACATGTGGGAATGGGACCCAGCAGAGGCAGGCGCTGTGCCACACCAGAGACAACACCATCGGCCTGTGTCTGGATAGTAAGCCGGACACCATAAGAGTTTGTCGCATGGAACCGTGTCCCAGTAAGTGTAGAGCAAGCGCCACCTCACTAAACGATCTGCCAGGCAAACCGCACTATTATGTTCACTTTGACAGAACTGTGTTCATTTTCTTAAACATCACTGATACAAATTAATGTCAGAATTGGCAAGTATAAAATAATCCGCAGAAAATCTAGAACATCTAGAATACTAATATACAGGAAACCATGAAGTTTTGGGTTTGAGATATTTCACTCAATGTAAGTACCTTCATATAACGAGAAGGTGGAACAGACACAGAATATAAAGTTTACTCTGTGATACAGTCAGACAATGTGGAATAGGATCATTTTTCCAAGCTTAAGGTGCAAAAATGGGAATAACTAAAATAGACAGAAAATAGATGTTGGCATCAGTAGAAAGAAGGAGAAAAACAAAAGAGTGACCATTGAATGATTTGTTATGATGTCCAGCTTAACAAAACTATCATTCTCTCCTTGTTTCTCTGCAGAGGGCTCATCGGACCTCAACAAGAATGGCAACATTCTGATCCAGTGGTTGTCTCGGCCCAACCCCAACTTCCCGAAGATTTCCTTACGTAAAACCTCCCTCTATAGTTCCCAGCCTGGCCTCCACAGTAGCAGCCGCAGCTGCATGTCTGTCCTCTGCTGGGCCCTGCCCATCTCTGTCCTCCTGTCTCTGCAGGGCCGGCCCCGGCTGGCCCCCTGACCTGTCCCTCCCCCAAGCCTCGTGCCTGTGCCCACGCCCGTGAGCGAGCCGCAAAGCTTTCGCTTCTCTTTTGGGGGGGATGTTGTCTCTCTCTCTCTGTGTCTGAGACGGCTCTGACTGGGGGAGGTCTCTGGCTCCTGTGTGTGCTAGTTGGTTCTCTCTGGCTCTGTCTCTTTCTCTATCTCTCTCTCTCTCTCTCCTGTGTGGAGCATTGTGTTGTAACCGCTGGCCAGTCGAAAATTCAAAAGATCAACAAAATATTTGATGTGAACAGGATTCGAAGTGGCAAGGCAAGCCGGTTTTCATCGGCACCTCCTGAGAAGTGTCGAAGAGCCGTTCACATGTGAGGGACCCCCCTCTGCATTTGGCGGCCACGTTTTGCGCGAGCTAGCTGCCTGTTGTTATGGGTTACCACTCCTGAGATGCAGCTGCGCTTTTTTTCTTTTTGTAGCGCATTGTCAATACGGAGGAGAAACAGGTGTGAAAATAAACAGCAAAGGTATATAAATATCTATATAGAAAAAAATATATATAAAAAATATGAAAGCTTTATTGTGAATGTGATCCGAGGACATCTTTGCTAAAGTGCTCATCTGACATCCTGGTTCCATTCGGGGATGAGGATGGTGTCTCATTCTACGTTCCATTCTCAGATTGACAGAAACTCAGCACAGGGACAGGAAGTGACACGAGTAAACCTTTTGATTTCTTTGTTGGGGAGGGAACTGTGAGGTGAAGAATGTTGAAGTTAAG
Source organism: Brachyistius frenatus (assembly GCF_029030835.1). Lineage (NCBI taxonomy): Eukaryota > Metazoa > Chordata > Actinopteri > Embiotocidae > Brachyistius > Brachyistius frenatus. Next base: position 84,159 of record NW_027210828.1, on the reverse strand, counting down.
GATGGTAAAAGAAGAAGAAAAAAAAATAACAGGGTAGTCTGACCACTTGAGGTTGCTTCCCATTTCACCTCATCATCAGCCATCCTCTCTTTGACTGTTATACAAAAGTTCAATAAATGCAGCTTATTTGTGCTTGCAGACTTTAAACAAATACATCTATAAATATATTTGTATTTATATATACCTATAAATCTAAATCTATATGAGTAACAATAATATTAATAATGTTTTACCATGAATAAGCTGTAGCTTATTTGCCTAAAACCTTTGGACTGCTATTGATCGCTTAGATCCTTGACTGTTATGTGTATTTTTTTATTGATTTTACATGAATACAGATGAATATTTAATAAAGGTAAAGCGTTTTGGGGGACGGGGTTAGACCTATATTATGCAGGACTTGGTCAGTTAGTTGCCTCTCCATTCTCTCAGATGGATCAGTGGTTTACTGTCGCTTCTTGTTTTCTTTAAGGGTAGGATCACGTTTTGTCATGCACATTTGCATCCATCCACCTGTATGTTTGTGTACATATGTGTGTGAGTATGTTAGTGCATCTGTGTGTGTATGTGTGTGTCCGTGTGTGTGATTGCATGGGAAGATGTAGGTCTTGTGTGTCAGCTTACATGACTGAGTAAGTGAGAAACGCCAGTATTGTCAAAGAGTGTGTGTGTGTGTGTGTGTGTGTGTGTGTGTGTGTGTGTGTGTGTGTGTGTGTGTGTGTGTGTGTGTGTGTGTGTGTGTGTGTGTGTGTGTGTGTGTGTGTGTGTGTTTGTGTCTGTGTGCGTGTGTGTGTGTACGTGTGTAAGGGTGCTTCATCATTTGGGCTTTTACACATTTGCAATCAGATACAGAAATACCTCATAAACTTTGATTTGAGAGCGTCCGATGATCTCATTTTATTTTGATGAACATTAACCACATGAACAATGCCTTATCTTGGATTGAATGTAATGGCATTTATCTGTGAAAGAGATGGCTTTACTCATTCAAAGTTTCACTCGGAATAGAGGCAGCTTCAAACCAACTTAACAAACTCACACCCGCCAACCATCAAACCTACCAAGGTGATGTCGGACCAATGTCCAACTACTGGGAAGGGTTTACTAAAGGGCCTAGGGTATTGACACATATGGCATCTAGAAAAATAAACACTTCAGACTTGTCATTGTATTGTGATCACATATTTCTGTTGTGAATATGTAGCGAGCTATCCAAGGTTTCCTTCTGCTGGAGTTGGACTGTATGAGACCAAGCCAGACCTAGCAGTGCGATACTGTATATAACATTGGTGTTGACTGTATTTAATAATGTTCATGACTGTTATCTTCTTCTATAATATTCTATACTATGGGTAACTGTTTTGTGGCTTCACTGGCCTGCTGCGTGGGGCTGGCTAACGTTTGGCTAACGTTGAAGAAACATTCAGATGGACTACGTGCACTGCGTCTATATGCACTTTGATTTATCAGGGAAATTTTATTAATGTTTTGTAAATGTTTCATATGACACTTAATGTGCCATTCCAGTTTTTACATCATCATGGAAATTATGTATTTTATTTAAACAGCAAATATCATTTATGTATTTCATGGGGGTTTTGTTTCAATCGATAAACAGATTGACTGGTTGATTTCCAAGTAATCAAGTGTTTTACCAAAGTGACTGTGAACTTGTAACTTTCGATACAGTTGAATTATTTTTCTTAAGAAAAAATATATCTATATATTGAGCAGGGGGGAGGGGGCGTACATCTCATTGTTTCAGTTCCTGTCATTCTCAACAGCAAAGTTGTATCAATAAAAATGTTTTAAAAAGTGTGATCGTTCTCTCACCAGGAATGTTCACTGGTTAGATTCTTTGTCAGAGAAAATGTCAAAATGTCAGACACTGCAATGAGAAGGTGGTGATTTTACTGGCATGGTACAAAAAGGGTGCAAGTCAAGTGGTAGAGTTTTTATCATCAAACTGAAAAAGGAAGCAGGTCAGAAGCAAAGGCAACACAACGCTGCGATAGCAAGAGGAAGTCAGAATTAGATGTCCAATGTTTAAAATGAATAATTCCAACCTGACACCGTTATATTTACAACACAAGACTGGCGACCCTTCTTTTTCCATTTCAGTTGCTTTGGACTAATCTCATGACTGCTATTGATGTTTGGGTTTTTTTCCTCTTCCTTCCCGCATCCTCTGCTAACGGTCTGGCTTTACAACTGTACTTTGCACGGTGTGGAACCAACACACACATTCACACACACGTGCATGTACTAACAAGCACACAGAGACTAATGTAATAGCAATATCTTATGATGTTCATTCTTTACCATTATCCACAAAATATATCTAACAATCACACACACTCTTCATAGTCTCTACCCCCGGCTGCGCCAAGTCTCAGCGCTCTGTTCTCTCTTTCACAGGCCAGCGTTGTCATGGAGACCGCTCTGTGTTCTGTCGTATGGAGGTACTGAAGCGCTACTGCTCCCTACCGGACTACCAGCGCATTTGTTGCAACTCCTGCAGCAATGCCACCAACACAGAGCCTGCACCCAGGTCCACCCCCAGATTCAACCCCATCACCTCCATCTGGCCCAGAGTTACAGTTCCTCCAACCACCAGCATCCCGAGCTCTGGCTTCACCACCCTCCAACCCACCAATGCTGCCATCACCCCGATTTCCACCTCCACCATCAATTCCTGGTCCACCACTCATCCTTCTACCTCTATTACCCAAACCCCTCACTCCAACCCAACTTCACTGAGTGCCACAGAAATGATCACCACTCATCCACCAACCACCACCACTGCCCCCGTCCTCCCTATCACCTTTCCCATGGCAATCACCACAGGTTCCACAGTCTTTCCCAGTGTTACTTCTCATCCTCTGCCTCTGCCAGACTTAGATGAGAGCACAGATCCACTGCTACAAAGCACTACAAATAGTCCTACAACATCTGGTATGATAACTGCCACATACTTTACTGCCACAACCAGTCCACCAACGGTAAATCCAGCAGAAAGCAACGCAAAAACAGACATCCCACTAATATCCAAACCTAAAAAGACTATTCTGCCAAAGAAAACCATGAAAAAGATGATTCCACCAAAGATCAATCCAAAGAATACAGCACCAAAGAGTACTCAGAAAAAACAAGTTGTAACCAAGATCAATCCAAAAAAGAAAGCAAACACTACTCCAAAGAAGGCTACTGCGGCAAATACTATTCCCAAAACAGCTACTCCAGCCAACACTACTCCAAAAAAGACCACTCCAATAAAAACTACTCCCAAAAAGACTCTTTTAGCAAAAACTACTCGAAAAACAACTATTGCAGCAAAAACTACTCCACTAAATACTACTCGCAAAAAGACTACTCCACTAAATACTTGCAAAAAGACTATTCCAGCAAAAACTACTCCACTAAATACTACTCCCAAAAAGACTGTTGCAGCAAAAACTACTCCAAAAAAGACTACTTCAATAAAAACTACTCCCAAAAAGACTACTCCAATAAAGACTGCTCCCAAAAAGAGTACTCCAATAAAAACTACTCCCAAAAAGACTGCTCCAATAAAGACTGCTCCCAAAAAGAGTACTCCAATAAAAACGACTCCCAAAAAGACTGCTCCAATAAAGACTGCTCCCAAAAAGAGTACTCCAATCAAAACTATTCCCAAAAAGACTACTCGACCAACCAACACTCCCAAAAAGACGACTGCGGTAAAACCCACTCCAGAGAGAAAAAAAAAACCTTTCTCTAAAAAGGAGGTTACCCCAAAGACTAATCCCAAAAAGAACACTGAGCCAAAGGCCAAAGTTACAAAGCAAACTCAAGCAAAGACAAACCTTCATAAGAGCCCAAAATCAGGACCCGAAAGTGCCTCAAACTCACAGGCCGATGTTCATCAGAATAAAGCCAGGTGGAAAAAGACTAATCCAAAAAAGAAAACACCTTCTTATTACACTACAGCTCTCACTCCCCTTGCAAGCGAAGAACCATCAAGAGAAGACTTTTTCATTACTATTTCTTCTACAATTAGTGTATTTGGTACAACTACGAGCTTACCTTTCCCAGAGTCAAGAATCAATGTCACATACATCAGTAACAACACAACAACTACAGATGAAACTCCTTTGTGGTACTATGACAGCACAGAAACTGGACCAACAACACCTAGCACATTTGATGATCTTGTAACACCAACTGGAACTGTTAATGTTGATGATTTCATGATGCCCAGTGGTACCGTGCCATACACTGAAGGCACATTGACTTACAGCGGGGATGTTACTGTAAGCAGCGGGATCATTTTGAGTGGTGATGACATCACAGTGTCCTACAACAACATAGGAGTGGTCAGTGACACAATGGTGCTGGACGATAGCCTAACCATGGTGATCCCCACCATAACTGGAGAGGATACGACGGAGCTTGCCTCCTCACCCTGGCTGGACCTGTCTGAGTACATCCCTGTGAGCATCCCTCTTCCCACGACAACCTCAGACCCTACTATCACCTCATCGCCCACCATGATCAATCCCACAAAAGAAAAAAACCCAACCGTAACCACCACCACATCTACAGTGAAGCCTCCGCGAAGAGGGCAGGACAACAGTGAGAACAACTCCGTCGACGTCCTGTACAACAGGGTCATTGGCGTGGACAACGACATCTCTCAGAACAACCTGATCCCAAAGCGCCGGGTCAACTTCAAAGAAAGAACCAGGAACAAACGCATTCAGGAGCTTCTAGAGGAGAAGCGAAACTTTCTGCTCAGGATGAAGAGAGGCCACACAGCACAGTAGACCTTCCCATTTCTCTTATAGAGATGAACATGTTGTCTTCGATCGCCACTTAACTGACACAATGCTATCTATCAGGCCTCTCAACAAAAACAAAACAACTCCCTGTCATATCGCAAATCAGGACCACTGCAGGGAGAGAATATAATGGTCAAATGTTTGAACAGTTGTTTTGTATAAAGAAAAGCCCTTTAGAGTACAGACCGTTGCCTCGCCTGTGTAAACACAGTAATGAGAAACAGAAGGGATAAAGAGTGCAGATCCAGTTTGACCAGCTCTTTACAAAGCCAAGCTTTTATCTCACTAAACCTGGCTTGTGTGAGGATACATTGATAAGTTGTAATGTAGTTTGTAAATTGGTTTTATCACGACTGGCACTTAGGCAGCAACAAAATCTACCACCTAGAATCCAAATCTCCATCCCATATTATAATCCAGCCCAGAACTGCAGCTTTCCCCACACAGATACGAATATCTCTCAAACAGGTATGGGAAGATAAGATAAAAAACTATTTCCTTGCTAAGTGGCAAACATGAACACCCCATATGTATTGTGTATTGGAGCTTTTGGAGACCTGAAAGCAACATGGTAATGCCGGACAATCCGAAAGCCAAAGTTTCCCTTTGATTTAATAACATTGCGAAAGTTTTACACTGGTTGGATTGTGTTGCCATTGACAAAGATTTTCCAAAGGGTTTCTTAAAGTATCTCTCAGGAAGTTAAGGTACGCTTGGTGAGGGACATTGCCAAACACGTGGTGCTCAAATGATAACATCTCAGTAATCTAAGAGTAAAAACAAAATAACAGGAGAGAAAAAGTAGTTTGATCCTTTTTTGTTTTTTCATGTTTAATGGTCACTCAAATATGGTGCTTTTTTTTGTTAGTGTTGCTAAGAGCAATGTCCCTCATGCATTCATTTATGTAGGAAAACTACAAAACAAATAATATAAACTAGCCTGTTAATAACAACTGCACCCAAACAAAAGCTTTGTGGGCTGTGTAATTTTCTTTTTTTCATAGTTCAATTGTTTGTACATCTCTAACTTGCAGCAACTGCAAACGCATCTAAGGATCTTTCTGTACGATATCTGTACATATAAAATAGAAGTTAATGTTTAATATTTATTAAAGTTTAAGTGCCTATGGTATTTTGCAACTTGGCGGTGTTGTGTGATATTTTTGTTGCCGTGACAAATCCCAAACTACCCTTTGTCTTTTTGGCTGCAACACAAAGTTATATCACTCTGTTAACCCTGATAAATAAACTATTTAACTTCCAATTCCAAATTCTAAAGTAATGCAATATCTGGCACGTAGGGGGAGACACAGCACAATAGTCCTGTTCATTATATTCATGTTTGTGCTCATATAAGCCTCAAAGCATTATTCTGTGGCCTTATAATGATGTAATCAGATTGTCAGGGGTTTTGTACAGAGATCACTTCAATATCAAGACCCTGACTGCCAAAACTGAGAAAACTACAGTAAAGATGAGCAGGTACAGGGCTAAAGTCTGCATGACTCATCACAAGTCATGTCTGACTTTTCTTTCTCACCATTGGGATTCAAAATTCAGTCCAGGACATGACTTGCTTATTTTTGTCATGGTTAACTATTTCTACTAAAAGTTAAACCACCGTGAAAATTGCTTTCAGTGGGGACTGAATACAGTTTCTGTAAAAGGTTGTTGCTAGTGAATAATTTAGATGTAATCTTCCTTTTACTTTAAGCACTAAATAATTCATGTCAGCTCTGTTATGTTGTCGTGGCAGCAGAAACTGCTATTAACCTGAATTCATTCATTTCTCCAAGAACAGGGTGAGCGTCTAAGTTTCATTCAAACTCTTGTTTATTGACGGTAAAACAAAAAACATTTTCAATTACATTATTTCAATATGTGACAAACAACACTTTGTTAAACACTAATAATTTTTCATTTTTCACAGTTTTTTTGGGCCTTTTCTTTTTTTGTCTTTTGGTTGTTCTCCCATGCTGGCCTCCAAAATCCTCTGGAAAATGTGCACGTCAGTTTTGCTACAGTCATTAAATGCTCCAGTGTGTCTGTCAGCAGAATATTTGATAATAAATGCTTGTCAGGAACACTGCAGTAAAATTGGACTGCATGGTCAATAATGCTAACCAGCAGTTTCCATTTTGCCCACCTTAGAGACAACAACAACAAAAAGCATTGTGTGTGATGAAAGTAAATACTAAAGTCTAACATTTGTATCTTTATAAGCTCAGCGGATGCCTCTTGTGTGGCTTGGTAAAATTTGTTCAAAATATTTGTGTACACCAGGGGTTATCAGTCAATATTTTGTTAACTATGAGTCAAGTGTTAATTTATTCATACCAATTGGATTGTTGGATTTTGAGATGATGCAGAAATGAACAGGTCATTTTGAGGATGGTTCATGGTTCAAAGCAAAGTCACTGAAAGAAATATTCATGGGAAGGAATCATTAGATGGCATACACTGCTGTTTCCTGCTAATATACAGTAGTACAGGCCTAATGTCAGCCCACAGAACCACAAATTGTGAGATGTTTTTTTGTTGTTGTTGTTGTTTATTTGTTTGTAATTGGATCTTGGTTAGTGGTGCAGCGGTTAGCATTGTCGCCTCATAGCGAAAAGGGGCCTTTCTGCGTGGACGTTGCATGTTCTCCCTGGGCCTACGTGGGCTCTCTCCGGGTTGGGTAATTGAACAGTATTAAAAACCATGTAATTGTATTAGTTCAAATGTATATTGAACTCAGATTAGATTTCATTCACAGAATCAACATGAACCAGAAAGGATGTCTGGCAATTTTTTTGGTGCTGACAAAAAGAGTAAGTAGAAACTTATAAGAATTGGGAATCAGCGATGGTAATGCAGCTTGTATTTTCTGTGCAAAAGGAGCAAAGAGGTGAGTCAGACAGGACACTGTACCAGAAGGTAAATGCCATCATACCACATATTTAGGCAAATAGTATTTTCCATCTCTTTGATTCTGTGCTGTGAAATAGTTCAGCCTCACTAACGCTGCTCCTTCTCTTCATTCACTCTCTAGCTTGGTTGGTCGACCGCCGCTGTGCTGTCTCTCGAGCTGACAAATCCTCCTCATTCGGCCTTTAAGGACACCAACACAACAACTTTACTTTTTGTGACATGGCTGACTCTCACTGTTCAGGTAAAGGGGAGTGGATTTAGAGTAGTCAGTAAAATAGAGGCACAGCCTCAAACAGATTGGCTCACAAGTAGGACCAAAGAGTTGTTGAAAAGAATCCGATTTTTCATGAACATCTCTAATTGTTGTTGTATAATATGCTCTCTGCTGCTTCACACGCTAAAATTATTTTATTTCAGCAGGAACATTTGTTTGGACACGCAAAGGCAACACAGTATTTCAACTTTTTGAATTTTGATTCAATTAAGCATCATATAGTTTTTTTTTCTCATGATCTGAACCTTGAGTTCTGTCTTTGGTAGACCTGTGTTTTTGAATCTGGTACTTAATGCCAGCTCCAATGCTGCCATGATCCAAGCCTCTGTTCAGACTGGCACTTCTAGCCACTGGTTGCATTTCTTGATGCTCGTCACCTCGTGTATATAACATTACATTTTCTTCCCAATGCACACAAACTAAACTAGTTCATGGTGATTGCCTTCTTGACTCATTTACAATAGCGTACACAGTATTGTGCTCAACATATGAACAAGGAACGAGGGATGACTCGAGTTGTAAATTCATGATAACACCTAACAGCCTAATGCAAATTTATTAGCCCTTCAATTAATGCAAGATTATAAATTTGAATATGATTTTTATGATTTAAACAAACATTATAAGCTTCACAAATGTTTTCATGCAGTGCGATTATAATGGTATTATTAAAGTACATTGGGTGGTATTTTGCCCACCCAATGTAATTTAATTTTAAAAAAAATCCCCAAACATGTCACAACAATTGATTCTTAGAAATAAACAGCTTCAGAGGAAACTCCCCCTCAGATGACACATATATGACCAATTCTCAGAATCCCTCTGGCAGCTGGAAGCACAGTGATAAAAATAAAATAAAATAAAATAACCAGCCTCAACAATCAGAGCCATTCTTCAATTTAAAGTGTCCAGCTCTCTCTACCTGCAGTGCTCAATGAAGCTTTTATCAGCCATAAAACATAGACATCCTCCTGTATCAATCTAATTCTTATTGAACCCCTAGTTGATGAGAACCAGAGATTCAAGACGGCGAGGAAAGACAGTGCTGAATGGAAGTGTTTAACACTCCTTTTCTTTTGCCTTTGCATTTAAAATGTGCCATTTCTGAAATACTCTTTTTTTGTGTGAAAATACAACATTGATGTTGACTGCAGGGATAAACTGCTAAAAAGCATTACGGCACTCTCTTCTTAATTAAATATCAGAAATTAAAAAAATAGAATTACTCTTGGGGTCTCTTAGATACTGAGCAACAACCTTTTCCACAAAAGACACACTGACATGTCACAGAAGGACCTCAGGTGTGAATATGGATATTTGTGATGGCTTGATTCCATTTAGCTGCTTCAGTTTCAGGGTCACTGTCACCATAGACATATATACATAGACGCTGCATTGGTCACTTCCACACGTTGCTGCGATACATCAACATGTCCACCATATTGGTTCGGACAAGACCGGGCTGTCATGACATACAAGTGAACGGGGGAGCTGGAGCTTTCCGGATAAAAAAAAAAAAAACATTAGAACGTTTCCAATTCCCAACAGTTTTAAATTAGTTGTATTTATATTTATTATCAACGTGGAGTTCAAAATCAAGTTTTCCCTCCAAATGCTTAGAATCTTGAGTTCTACTATAATCTCAGGTAGACACTGAAGAGAGGAGTGTGTATTAAATTTAGGCTTACATGAAGTAATTTACATATATGGTGGAAAAGATTCATGGTCATAAGGATGGTAAAAACTCCAATTTTGAGAACTCCGATAAGTCGGTCTGACGTCACTGCAACGTTTGTGGTGAACGGAAGAGACACACTTGTTTAACACAAAAATAAGTAATTTGATGGTTAATTTAGGTCAAACTAATTAGAGCAGGGTGTTGTGCCGGTAAACAATACTAATTACTATATTGACAGACAATGGAAAGTGTTAACAGCTCTCCCACACCGCCGTTACTTTGTTGCTGTTGGTTTGCTGGCTGTTTTAAACGTTATCTGCTTAAAAACAACAGGTAGAAATGTAGTGTAAGAATAATAATGACTCTGTTTTGTCCCTGTAACGGTCTAAATGGGTGATGACGAGGTTGTTTGTCATTCTTCTGTATTCAGACAGCAAATAAAGTGGATTTTCTAACGTTAGCTATTTACGTCTGACTCTTGTGGCCAATTAGTTTGCTATAAACATAATGTTATCATGGCCAAATACAACCACAAACCCTTTTTCAGTCGTACCTGTGAAAGTTTATACCCCGAGATCTAGATTGAATAGTGCGGCGATTTGAACAATCCCAAGCAGCGCATGACTCCGGCATCCTTACTCCAGTTGTGTCTACTGGGAGATGCAGCAGGTTGCCTGGACCAATATGGCGGCCACGTTGCCGTACGATCAAGAGGCCAATGTGGCGTCTACGTATATATGTCTATGACTGTCACTGTCATTACTGGGACACTTAGAACAGAGCCATTATCAGTGTTAACAATGTGCTTCTGCAGTGACAAATCAAAAGGTCTGTGGTGGAAACCATCTGTTTCAGTGCAGAACCTTCTTTCTGAAGAACCTTTCTGTTGTGTACAGTATGTTTTGTGTTTTTTTTTAAAAAACCACCCAGGTTTTAGTTTAGTTTTTGGCAAAATAACTTTTTTTTAAATCACAGCAATAGTTTGTTTTTTAAAATTGTATTTATTTTGTACAGATAACTTTGACCACCATTGTGTTGCAGTTGTTAGAATTGCAACAGCCAATACATACACCAACCAGTCATGAAATTAAAACCACTGAGGGGTGAAGCATTAAGTATAATTCAACAGCCCTGCAATAAATCCTCCCTTTAAGAGGATCAAAATGTTTATTCGATCTGCTTGAGAGAAATGTTGTTTCATTTAAATGATCGTTTTACAGACTGTAATTTGTGGTGCTTTTGAACTGCACTGGGTTATACTGAGAGGTGTTACTTGTTGTTACAGCTTTGTCAACCGGGTTCATTTAAATGGAAGGGACTAACCCTACCAACATCACAAATTACAGTCTCTAAAATGATCATCAAAATTAGAAAAATGTAAAACTGAACAATTAAATCCTCATTTATTGCTGGGATGATGTTTTGTAGTTAATGCTTCACCTCTCAGCGGTATTTATGTTTTGGCTTCTGTAGTGTATACACATACATAGATAGACAGTATACTGTATATAAAATACAGTTGTCTATGCATACTAAGAATACACTGTGTATACAGTGTTGGTTAACTAACACAAAACATACATACAAGTTGGGTAGCAGAGGTGGGGTCAGGACACGTACTGAGTGGGAAATTCTGTCAGTAGTGAGCCCCCGTTTACTGCCTGCAGATATTTCCCCATAAACAGACAGAGAGAAACAAATACAAACACCAGCACAACCAGTTGTAATGATCTCGTGATTGTTGTTTTCTCTCATAAATTCACATCCTGCCATTCTATTTAGCCTGGTTGATGTTGTGCCTGGCGTTTGTCATTAGCTTGATGTACATCAATGAATGCAGTCAGTGTGGGGCCCGAGAGTCTGTCGAGTATAACTCAAACACATCACGTGCCCGTGTCTGCATGTGTATTTGTCTTTGTGGCAAATTTAGTTCCTCGTGACTCGTCCATTAGTGATCCATAAAAAAACCAGGAATCTTTTCATAGCCTGGATGCAAAGAAGGCACGACTCTCATCCGACTCATCTGGCGTCATGCTGCCCCGAACAGACAGACACACACACACACACACACTCACACACAAGCAACCACACGCAACCACTCTATAAGAAGGAAAGCCTTTTCTCCAGACACGGAGGCCAATTGTTGACTGTCATCCTACACAAATATGCACCATGTAATGCATTGATAATGAGTGTCGTTTCAAAACATGTTGAAAAATATGTAGTATTTTTAGGTGTCATACTTGTGGCAAATATCATTACAAAAAATATACATTTTAATTGAAGTAAAATGTGTTGTAAAAATTGTTGGATTTGTTACCATTTGGATTTCAAAAATGTCCCAACTACTGTTTAAAATTTGGCTAACTGTAGCTTCATAAACATCATAACAAAAAATATTTGTTCAATCTGCAAATCAGGAATAAAAATGTTCTAACAGATATCAGAGATTATATGTGACATTAACCCCCATTAACTAAATATCACTGTAACACCCTTGTTTACAAGCCCACAACTGAATTATTGGATGTGGTCAGAAGCCTGAATCTCTTTGTGATTTTGACGTCTTTTGAAAAACAAGGCATTTGCCCACCAGAAGATTATCCCAAATGTTACATGAGCTCAAAACAGCTCATGCCTCGAGTGTCAGAGAAAAAAAATCTGAATGAAAAGGAAATTAGTTCAGTTTTTAACAGTAAGCGAGCAAAATAATAACGACACTTTACCACACAGCCGCAAAATAGACAGACTTTATGTTTAACTCTCCATATCGGCTCAAAATCATCTTCAAATTGCCCACAAACTAAAATGCTTGTTTTGCTGATACATTATGATAAGTGCTTTAAGACGCTGTATGTTTTGTTTAATTCACTCAGTGTGGTCTTGCCGGAGGTCACACCTGCCTAAAGTTTATCAACGCACTCTGAGCCTTAAATCATGTAAACCTACATAATAAAGAGCAGTTTGTTTTAGATCAAACAGGTGGAAAGCCTGTTAGAGATTGTAAATGTCTAACCAATGACTAATGAGAGTTGCATCTCCGGGGCATGCAGAGCCTCAGGTGAAATGCTTAAAAGTCAGTGATTATGTGATCTTTGCTGTGTGTTGTTTGTATTGCGCAGACACACATGCTCAGAAACACACGGCAAGTAAACATGCGCAAAGCCTCTCATGCCCATCAAATTGTCTGCATGATGTACATTACATGCTTCACAAAATAAGGTCAAACATGTTTACAGCTCCACCATGTGTACATTTGTGTTATTACAAAGCATCATTCATTTTGGCAGATTTTCTAAAATTACAGGGGTTGACTGAGTTCAATTACAGAAAGGCATGCTGTGAAAGAATGTAAAAAAAAATAAAATAAACCTCTTTTCGTCCCTTTGTTTGTTTTGTTTTTCCTTCTGTCTTCTCTTGGTCTTTCTCTATCTATGCCTCTCTCTATTTTTTTTTTGTCTCTATTTCTCCCTCCATCAGTACAGTCAGCCAGAGAAGTGCTGGAGCTGAGGAAATGGATGGTGTGTCTATTTTTAGAAGCAGGGAAGGAGGGCAAACCAAAAGTAAGCTAGGGAGAGAGGGAGCAAGAGAGAGAGCGAGGGAGGAGGAGGAGGAGGGATGTGAGGAGAAGATAAATCTGCATTCTACCTCTGCCTCTGGTCAGACACAGTTGAAGCTACAGAGTGCCATCAAGCAGAGGTAGCATCACTGGGTGGAAACAGAATCATAATTAAGAGGAAAAAAGGACAGATTCAATTTTGAAGATCAAGTGGACTCCAAAAAAAAAACCCATCCTTACGCAGGTGAGTGTGAAGGCAAATCGAGCAGGAAACCCTTACATAATTACAGCTAATGCATGAGGTGAAAATGTACAGGGTGCCTATTTTGTGCTTCAGCCTAGAGCCTCTGCTGTGGAAATATATTTTTAGCTGTTGTATACCAAAGGTGTGGTCTAAATTTAGCAATGGTTACATCTTGGAAGAAACTGGGAGAGGCTGGCATTTTGGTTTGGCTCGCTCTATTTTTGGCATGGAGGTCGAGAGACAAAAATATACTGTGGGCTATACTCAGAGTTCTAACAATATGGGGTTGCATAAGCAAATATAGACTGACAAATTCTGTTGCTTTGCATGACTGAGATGGTATTTAAAGTAGTCATCTATCTATGCAGCCTCTTGCTACTCCTCGTTGGGATTGTTTGTATTTTGGGCTCTTTACACTGCCACTCCAAAGTAAGCAGGGGATGATGCCTGAAATAAGAGTCAGGAGGAGGAGAGGAAGGCTTATTTGTTAGTTCAGTTTGATTGATATAGTCAGCAGACGGTTGTGTTTTGAAACGCTGCAGGCTACTAACAGTTCTCATGTGAACAATGTGCCCATGCACATTATGTCATTGGAAAAACAAATTAGTCTGATGTAGTGTTTGAAGAAAGGACTCAAACGGCGTGCTTCAAAACATGTTGTTTTTTTGCCTGTAATTGAAAACACAATAGCATCTATGCATATGTTCCTACATCCTCACTTTTAAGTCTCACAAATGCTGTTGATTATATAATGTTTTCTTGGATGGACAGTGCACAGATGTGGTGATTTATACTGCTTTCCACTGAACCACAACTTTTATTATAGCTCGAAAATGACCATTGTTTCAATTTGCTTTCTCCAAAGCAAAGACTCAGTGAATTTACTGTAAAACTGTAAAACAACATAATGAAAAAATGGCTTTCCTGAGCCTTATTACATTTGACATTGTGTGTTTGCTTCCAAACATTTCACAGATTATGTTTTGACTCTGAACATGGCTTCTCCCTCCTTGTCTTCTCCTTAGCTATGCGGACACGGTCCAGACTGCTGTCCAAGAGAAGACTCACGCTGCCCACAATCAAAGAGGGCACAGAGGAGACGGTGAGGGATCTGAATGAAGCCAACACACTTCATTTCACTGGTCACAGCCAGGCTGTCTCATCAGAAGACTACCTCCTCTCCATCTGCCACTTGGCCCACCCGACCTTCCCCACCAGGGATCCCCCTGACAACCTGAACTCACGGCAGCAGGACACTGTGCAGCAGAAGCTGAGGCCGTCGCGACTCAGTGGGACTACATTAACCACTTTTGAATTCAACCCAAAAGAGGAGGGACACGCCACTGATGTGCAGCAGGGAGAGGGGAAGGAACTGAACAGCGAGCTGCTGTTTGGCAACTCTGACCCTCTGGAGTATCTTTACGGACACCAGAATGACCCCTCTGCCCTCTCAGGAGGTGTGAGGAAAGCATTTGTCGAGGGAAGGATAGTCAGGCAACACGGGGGCGTATGGGAGAGCCAGCCTCGCACCAGAGCCCACAGCATCCCCCGTGCTTCAAATCCAGAGTTCCCACGCCAACGCAAGAGCAGCTGCCCTGAATTACACACTAGCACAAACCTTTCAGCTCCAAATTTCTCCCCGAAACACAGCTTATCCAGGTCGGAGGCCGGAAGAGTTCGCCCAGCAGACAGAGGAGCGGAGGGGGAGAGTCTGAATCCAACCATCAAACAATCCCTCATCTCCCAGTGGATCTCTGACTGCAGGTCAGCATGGAGGGAGGCGCGTGTTCGAGCCTGCATGCTGCCCGCCATTGCTGAGGTATAGACTGCAAATGGACTGTCATTGTGACCTTCCTCAATAAAGTATTCTTATCTATTTGTGTCCGTGCATGGGACATTGACATTAGGAGATAAGTAGAAATGAACAGAGGCAAGTAAATATTGCCATGATTGTCCATCTGTAATGTTATATCAATGCTATTATTTACTATTACAATCTTCCTACTATTGATGTATGCTGGCTATCATACAAAGTCATGAAAGTGGGCAAAGCTGTAAAGCCTTTTTATATCTTCCAGTGTTTTGTGAATTACATATGAATAAATAAACAAATCTTTTGATACTCTCAACCAAACAGTGTTATCTGTGTTTTCTTTGAGCTGCAATCTGTTTTTTATTGCATGTGGAAGCCATTCAAAAATGAACTCCACTCGTGGCTCTGCTAGTGCTAGGCGCTGGGGTTTCTATGGTAACTGTTCAGCACCGGATCCCACAAGTGTGAAGAAACACAGGCTGATGACACCAGTTGAAGCTCAACATGCAGGATGCAGGTCATTTGTTGTTGCATTGCTGCAAAAGCATTTCCTGCTTAGCACAATAAAATACAGGATAATACCGGGCACAACAATGACTAATTAAAATACAATAAGTCACATGAATACATCTTGACATCACAAAGAATAGAAGATTCTTAATTTAAGAACAATCTGAACAATAGTGATCGGTACAATCAATGAGAGGTTTGAGTATTGGCATGAAAACACAAAACAACACAAAGCAGGTCTTGGGGGTACTTTTGAATTTGAGGCCCTAGAGGGCATCCTCCTGTCATTCACTACTCCAGAAAATGCTTTACATAATCAACCCATCACACATTTTACAACATAAAATCTCCTGTAAGCTCGTCAAGCCCTTGTAGAATAAATGGTATTGAAATAACTCTGGGTGTGTCATTATTTTTAGCCAGATTTAAGGGCAGAAATCTGGTCCCAACTACAGCTGCACTGACACCTAAATATTTTGGACCTCCTGTGTTTCTTTCTACAATCGGGACATACAATGCCAAATCTGTTCTAAAAGCTGCTGCATTGTCAGAATTAAAGGGTCCGTTTTTTTTCTGAATAACAGACAACAAAACAAAAAAACTACATATTGTATCACTTACCTTTAGACTTTGTAAAATCTGCCTCTCAGATTTCTGTCTTCACCCCTAATACAGTAGGGGTGAATGAAATTGTATTCCCACTGATGAAAACAGGAAAATGACACTGGAAAAAAAATCCACAGCAAAGTGTTCTTGAAAAGCATCTGGGTTTTACACGGTGTGAACAGTTTTCATTGGACCTGCTGTTTTCTATTGAAGAAATATTTTCTTTAAAGACTGTTCTGTAGATTATACAGGGACGAGGTTGCTTTTGGGTTGCTATTTAAATATAATTCTTAATGCTTTGAGCAGCGTAAATGAAGTCTCATTCACCTCCAAATGATTCAGTTGGTGGCAGAAATGTTAGAGGCATTAAAAAAAAAGAGAACTTAGCAGTTAGGGTCAACCATTATTCTTTCAATAGCAGTGCTGGGAAAGTTACTTTTGAAATGTAGGTTACAGATTACTAGTTGCCCTGTTAAAAATTTAATAAGTAACTATTTTTATTTACTTCATCAAAGTAATGTAACTTTGCTAACAAAAGTCGAACAAACATCATTGCTCACTGTCAAACTTTTATCAAAAAGGTGTTCTTCAATATAACTTAATTTAATATTTGAACGTTTGATTTTAAAGCCCAGCCACCAAAACAAATCACAAGTAGGTAGACCACAACTGACTGCAGGGAAGATAGTTGAGTGATGATAATACAGGGCCTGGTACTGTTCACAGTTTTTTTCACACTGCTTCCTGAATGACTCGACCGAATATCTTGAGGAATGCTCATTGATTTGATTGGCCAATGAGAGGTGGTTCAAATTCAAACAAGAGAACCAACAAAAAACGGGGTTCCAAATTTGAGCTCATACTGCAATATGAATGGAGCCTAGTTACAAGTTACATGTAACTAGCTTTATGTAGTTACACCCCAACACTTCCCAGAAGTATAATGACCCGCAGGTAATTAAATGCTAAACAGAAAAAGATCATAACAGCATCAATGAAGACAGAAGTTCTACTTTAGCAGCAGACAATAAAATATGTTGATCTCTGTTATTGATCATTGTGACTGGAGGAAGAAAAGCCTTTCAAATTTACTCTGTTAATCTGAATTTTTACTGGTAGAAACAGAATCATGCTGAAGAGATGATAATTTGAGTGTAGTCTGAATGTGGTTGGGCTGAGCTGAGGCTCTTTATCTCTCCAGAATAATGACAGCATTGGCCAAAAAGCTTAAAGGAGCAGTGTGTGGAATTTAATGGCATCTAGTGGTAAAGTAGCAGATTGCAACCAAGTGAACATCCCTCGCCTCACCCGCCCCTTCCAAAAGGATGGGTGAATCTACAGTGCAGTTTTATCATCAGCCTTCCATAATTAATTGCCGAGATCTGGTAACATAATGTTAAAAGAAGTCAGTTGAGGTAAAAAGTTTTCTAAATTTATTTGGAGCTCAGTAGTAAAGTTTTTACCAAGACTTTCTGTTGTAAACATCCATCCATCATTTACCTACTCTTATTCTTTGCATGCTCAGTGTTTCTGCTTTGAGGGATAATTAGTGACTTTTCAGGAGCTCTCTCTTTCAGTTGATTGTGGTCTTGATTACAACAAGTGTTCCCAAATCACAGCAGTTTCTATGATAGCCACAATAACTGTCATTTGAAACGTCTACCAAGAAGCACATTTGTGAACTCTGACATGTTGACATAAAGTGGAAGAAGGAAATGTCAGAATTAAGAGGAGAAATCTACAAATTAAGGTTTCTAGTAAAATAAACCATATTCAGTGTGACAGTAAAGTTACGTCGTAGGGACTGGAGACTCATGCAGTCATAGGGTCTGTTCAACCTGATAGACAGTCGAGACTTGACAACACATAAACTGTACATTATCAAATGTACTAATAGTGTATTTTAATCTTTTATTAGTTTATAAGAATTGATGTGCCCTTACAGTATTTCTGGAAAAACAGAAGTAGTTTTGAGGATAACTAAAGTAACTGTCTTGATCGTGGCTGACTTCCCTTATCATGACATTGGGACTGAAATAAATAGAAGATAAGGAAGTATCTAAACTATGTTGTTGAAGGAATCAACTACTTGGGAAGCACACATAGTAGAAATCCCCAAACATCAAATTAGACTTAAGACACAATAACTGTCATTTGAAACGTCTACCAAGAAGCACATTTGTGAACTCTGACATGTTGACATAAAGTGGAAGAAGGAAATGTCAGAATTAAGAGGAGAAATCTGCAAACTGAGGTTTCTAGTAAAATAAACCATATTCAGTGTGACAGTAAAGTTACGTCGTAGGGACTGGAGACTTATGCAGTCATAGGGTCTGTTCAAACTGATAGACAGTCGAGACTTGACAACACATAAACTGTACATTATCAAATTATCAGCTCATTGCTGTATTGGGTCACATTCTGTGGTATACGCTTTTGATGAAAAGACCCATTTCCTTTATAAAAACAAAAGATGCGTGTGGTTGGTAATCCCCCTGCATTATTTGTACCCCTTTGACCTCCATCTCAGCAGCACAAGAACACCGCTCTCTTTATACGGTAGCCTAAAGCAGTGGGTTACTACTGCAAACAGCAGATTACTTGACTTGTATGTTTAAATTATCTAAAACAAAAGGTATACACTTTCAAGTTTCTCTTTCCAGCTCTCACTAATAAACACACCATACAGTATGTAATTCCTCTTAGCTTTTCTGCTGATCAAAATAATCACTTTTAAATTGAAATGAGAAGTGCAACCACATTAGGCTGCACACTCAAAGTCTGAAGAGGAAGAGCCTGCTGACGTTATTAGTTCCATTCGGCTCATTGCTGTATGGGGTCACATTCTGTGGTATACGCTTTTGGTGAAAAGACCCATTTCCTTTATAAAAACGAAAGATGCGTGTGGTTGGTAATCCCCCTGCATTAAAACACACTTTCACCCTACCAACCCAATAGGGTAAATGTAGGGAGGGGAAAAACAGACTAAATCCATGAACGATGCTGGTCATATTGTGTATTTTAATGCACTGCCACTCAGAGCTGGACTGCAGAGTTACCAACTTTTTGTTCCTGAGCAGAGTCAGGGTATTTGAAGGAACAAGCTGTACTTCACTGATGTGTGCTGGAGCACTCTCCAGACCCCAATAAGGAAAAGCCATGAAATATTAATAGAAGAGGAACATAAAATATTCAAGCTTCCTAAGTGCAGGCTGTCTGTCAGAAATGGATTTCATGGGAGGTGGCAGCAGTATACAGTACCACTGCAAAAGATTGTGTGATTTCTGAATTCACAAATAGGTCAACCACAGAGGGCCTTCCTGTCACTAATAGGTCTGTTTGAGTCATTTAGAGAAACCACCAACCAGCTGATCATTGTTGTTTAGTTTCTACCAAATGCAGCAACAAATGAAAGTCCCTTTCACTCCTCTTTATTGTCCAGAAATACCCCTTTGTCTTAAATTAGTATGGATTAACTTTAAACATGGTTTTCCTTTCAATTTTGTATTATATTGAGATTAAAATTGGGATTTTTTTTTTTTTTTTTTCAAATACTTTTAAGGATTACACACTTATACAATACAAAAATCTATCAAAATTGTATCACCTTAGGTTTTCCAAAAAGATATATTTTCACACCTACCTCTTGTAATTTCCATCCATGCCATTGATTTAGGTTTAAACTGGTTTTGAGATATCTACTGTATTTCTGAGACTTTACCCACATCACATAGATACGTAGATCTCAAAACCTGGGCAAGTAAAACCAAAACGATTTGCATACCTATAAATAGAGGTGTCTTTGATTCATTCTTGTTTAAATGTGTTTAGTTTGGTGAAACAACCCTCAATAATAAATTTACATTTTGAAGATACATGGCTTTCATAGCACTGCACAGTCACCTTCTTTTGCCTTTTGTGTCATTTCATGCTTTTTAGCAGCCCTATGTACCTTGATAGTAATTGTAACAAAGAGTTGAATATGTGAAAGGAAAGTAGGTCTATTCTTCTAACAGCATCCTCACTTATTCCAGCTCTGTGGACTAAATATAGAATAAAGGAGAAGGATATCATTTCACATTCTCCAGAAAAGTGTAAGAGGATATAAAACTGAAACTCGGATTTAAACCATGTTTTCTACTGAAACAAAACATTTGATATGAAACCTGTAACGTTCAGGGCATATATCAAATTTGATAGTGGTGACAATATCAGGATGAGAAAGTGAACATCAAAATCCATCAAATGAAGCTGAAAAGACTGACTTGTTCACACCACAAATGTCATGACCTAATAAGTACCACACATCTACAGTGGAAAGTATTGGAAAGATGCCGTCACATTTTCAGAGTACCTACACGTTTGATTTGATGTAAATGCTGAAGGTGTTAGCCACTCATGTTCTCACAGTAGATCACAGCCCACACTTTATGTTGCCAAATATAAAATTGTCCTCACATATCTAGACTGACATGATCAATTTAGTTTTCAATCAGAAATATAAATCTACTGAAATTTGAAATAATTTGGAATTTTTATATTTTATTTTCTTGATTGTTTCAAAAGGGAAATAACTAATTGATCACACAAAAGTAGATACAATGGATTTAATGTGTTACATGTTCTTTACTGTTGTGTTTTATTCTATTTTATTTTATTATCGTTTATATATCCTTACAGTCTTCCCTTTAAATTGCAAATAAGTAAAAACAGGAAATAATAAAAACCCAAGTGACCCAAATGTCATCACCTATCTTTGTGGTTTTTTATTTTTATATTTGCCATTTTGAAATGACACATTTGTTTGGGTCTTTGTTCTTTATTCAATCCAATCAATTTAATGTTCAACATGTTGAAATACATTTGTTCATTTGTAATTTGACATTTTTCACAAACAGTGAGTTTAAAGTTGTACATGCTGCTTCACAGCTCAAACATGTTGTACTATGGTTTTTCTTTTAACATTTGTATTATCATGCATAATTTTAATACGTTTAATATTATATGTAATTATATACATATAATGTAATATGTGCTCTGATCATTGGCAATATAACCAGAGCTGAAATAAAGCAGGATGTGTGTTTTATTCTTGTGGATTTTTTTAAGTTTCACTTTCCAGTCACAAAAGTTTCCCTTGTTCACAGGAAAGATGATGCGTCTGAAGAAAGTACTTAAAACGACCCTCATCCTCAAACCCTCACAGCTCTCCTGTCAAACTTCGCTTCAACACCTCCTACATCATCTCTCTGGTTGCATTATTCTTTTTACCACGCATTTTATTGTTTTATGTTATTTTGAAAGAGAAAACCAATGATGTCGAGCTTCATCAAGGTGTTCCTGCTCCTGGCTCTCATGGTCTGCGTCTCAGAGGCCCAACGTAAGTTTTTATCCTTTTTATAATTTAAAACTCATCCTTATTAATGACAGAGGGAACTTATGCAGATTAATCTTTTTCCCTTATCTTCTTTTCTAGGCGAAAGCGGGCAGCATTGTCTGTGTGAGCGGGTCAGGGACGGCATCGGCCTGAAGTCTGGAATAAAGGACATCCAGATCTACTCAGCAACCATCTTCTGTGACAGAGTCGAGATTGTGTAAGTGACGCATTGTTTAAATTAAGGTTCAGGAAACGTGAGGTGTTATTTGGAAATTTAATGGTTGACATATTCCATTTTTATAGATGTACTTCAGCTCAAATAAAACACTACATGCATAAGGAACTGCGGGAGACTGTAAAATGTTTTGACAGTAGGGTTACTAGCTGCAAAGTCAACAACATTTTAGATACTAATGTATATTTTTAACCTCTGATAATCACCTCTACTAATCAGTCTACTGATGTGGCTCATTTATAACTATTTATCTTTTATGTTTTGTTTTAAATCCCTTTGATTTAACTTTTCTCTATTGTCTGTGTCAACAGTGTCACCAACAACAATGGCCGCTTCTGCCTGAACCCTAACCTAAAGGCAATAAAAAAACTCCTGGCGAATGTCATGTGAGTATTTATATGACTTAGAGCCTCATCTTCAATACTCAAACTGTCCAAATATCAATATTATTCTTTGGGTGAATCTCATTGTATTTGATAAAAAATAAAGTAATGAATAACATTATGGCGTCCCCACACTGTTTTAATGTGTCTAATGAGTGCCCTGCTTGTTTTATTATCAGTTCCAGAAGGCAGAAAACCTCAACAGACAAACCAAATGGGTTCACTGCCAGCCGCATCTGATTTGCTTTTTAACTCTGAATGAACAAGACCCTCATACAACCTCTGACCCCTAAAAAAAGGCACCTTCAACACTTGTAGATGTGAAATGATTGAAATGTCTTGTCTATTTATCTTCTATTTATACTGACGTGCACTGACAGTATGTCTCCATTCTACTGTACCCTGTTTTTGTAAACTGATTTTTAATTAAAAAAATAAAAATCTAAGTAGCATTGCGTATGCGACTTGTTTTCTGTTCCAAGCCTGATGCTGTTTGTGACCCATGTCAACAGTGCTATCTTGTGGCTCAGAACTGCTAATGCAAGAAATGAGAACTGTTTCACTTTTTTTTTTTTTTTAAATCCAGTGGCCTGTAATTGAATATGAGAAGGAAATACACTCTGGGGCAACCTCTAGACACAGTTTACAGCGGGGTCAATAACGGCTCAGCTCTGACAGGGGCGGCTCTTCTCTGCTGAGTCCCATAGGCTGTTATTCTCTACGCCCATCACACACACCCCCCGCCCCCCCCCACACACACACACACACACACACACACACACACACACACACACACACACACACACACACACACACACACACACACACACACACACACACACACACACACACACGTGTGCACTTTAGATACGTATTAATAATATAATGAGTTCCTGACTCATAACTTAACTATCTCAACTAAATGCCCAAACTCAACCTTTAACCAACTCTAGCCTAAACCTCATTCCCTTATAGCCTACCTTAACCATGAACTTGGAACCAAGTCGTCACCTTCAAATATGCCTTTTATTTCTTTTTCTTATTTTTAAATTACATTTTAGCATGTTTTCATGTTCCTTTCTGTCTATTTCCATGTAAAGCACTGCATTTAATTATCTTGTTATCAAGCTTTGAGCTATATTTATTGAATGAAAGGTGCTATACAAATAAAGTTTATTATAATTTTGTTTTCTTTTCTTTCTAAATAGATATTGAAATACTGAGAACTAGCTAAAACTTAAAATTTAGAAAAAGCTTATTTAAAATTGATCCAGACAAGACAACATTACAAGCCCACAAACAGGCATCCATTCCCTGCAGACCAAATCCTAATATGTATCCTCAATGGCACTTCACACCCCACCCCAACTGTAACCTGAACCAAAAATAAGGTCAAACTATAAAAGTCTTTCGTTAACCTTTTAGATAAGAAGACTCCAAATGGGAAGCGTATAATTTACTGCAAATTGATATTCATGTTGATACCCAAATCTGGCAACCAGCCTGCCTATCTCAGCTTTGAAAAATGACATTTGAGTAAGCTATAAAATGGCAACGCGAATGTTCTCAGTCATCCAGGTTATGGTCAATCTAGTAGGATAAATTTGAGTAAAATTTAGATTATAACGGGAACATCTACGAGCTACAGTCCTGTAATGTTGCACCACATTCTCCCCAAACACTCTGCAGGGCTTTAAGTTGTCAGGCGATCAACTCCGCCGGCTGGGTTGCCGTAGACGTGCATTCACTGGTGCAGCTTTTCCGTGTCAGCGCGCTGTTTGCTTTTGGCATGTCCAAAAGTCATGGATGAACCGGCCGGTAAACAACCAGGCACCATTCGTCTGTCCAGTCTACCTTAATCGGCGCGACACTGACAAAGAAATCGCTGCAGCTGTGGAGTAATTTCAACGGAGAGGAAAGGGAATATTGACAGGTAAGTGATAAACAGCATGCATGAAAACGACTATAGTCCAGTCAAATTAAAGCGCAGTCTATCCTGAAATAATTCATGCAGAGATTGTGGCTCATATCGGTTTAAAATATGGTTTAAATACTACTCAATTTTAATACCTAGCTAGTCTCCTGGGAAATATAGTAACGTTTTTGGGTTTTTTTTCTTTTATAAGTAGTTTACAGTTGGGAGACACGATTCCTTCTCAACCATGTTTTTTTTTTGGTTTTTTGCAAGTCATTGTAACTGGCTTCAAACCGTGCTGACTTGAACAACAGTATGCCAGCTGTCTGGACAGTAACAGACTACTAAATACCACCAACCTAAATCTAAATCTGACTGACAGAATACTCTGCAAGTTAGAATTAAGGTCCTATCCTCATTCATTTAAGAAAGGAGAGGTTTCCAATGGAAAGGTGCATACAAGGCAGATAATGAGCACTAATAACAAGTTCACCAGAACACAAAGGGACTAAGTGTTCCTTTCTTTGTATTTCATGCAATAGGGAACTAACTGTGGATGAGGTTTCTTTCTGTTTCAATTCCGTGTGAAATAAAGAGCCATCTTTAATTCACTGCTTGCCTGTTTTGATCTGTTGTGGGCAGCCCAGAGGCTGGTATGTGAGAATGAATCTGACATAAACTGATATTAATGACACTGCAGTAACCAGACTCTCCTGCTCTATTTGCAGCAGGTCAGGAACAGTAGACTGTTCACAGTACACAGTAAATACAGGTCTGATATGTTTATTCTCTGATTTAACCAGGATTAGGCTAATACAATAGCATTTATTAGCCTAAACTCTTCTCCAAAGCTGTGGTGACAGGGGGGACACCGACATATTGTACTGCATGCTTTTCCTCAATTGGAGAACAGGGCTTTCTATCAGCCTAATGACCCCTGTATGATGTCATCTGATAAAGTCTTCAGGTTTGAGTCCAATGCTGAGGACAGTGTAGGCTGAACCTTCACACTGTCAGCCTTGAGAGTCTCTGGTGGTCAGTCCCTATGATCTGCTGTCAAAATGGCCTCAAGACAGGGAGACATTCCAGGTAATGTAGAAATTTTGATTTAACAGATTAACAGTGATCCTCTTAAACATAATTTTTTTTTAAGCAACATATCTTCTTTATTCCCATTCTTCAGCACTTGAGTCTGGCACATCCTCCGGTCTTTTCGGTGCCTTATCATGTCCCATTGGAATGACTCGACACAACATCAGCTATGACGAGCACATGGATGCCCCCATGCATTCGCCACCTGCAGACATGACTGTCAACATGTTATGGAAGGACCCTGTCATCCCGCAGCACAGGTTCAGGAACACTGCAGAGGTACTTCCCTGTTTGTTCATACTTTTCAAGCCACATTCTTTTGAACTGGTTACCTGAACAAAATATTTTTTGGATTAACTTGTTCTTGACGGTCAGGTGCATGCCCAGGCACTTTTCAATTGTATGTCTGTCTGTTATATAACTAGTGTAAAAGTGACTCATAACAGTATAAACTTGTGTGACTAGGAAGGTGAGAGTGGTGGGAAGTTACTGACTTTTGAGGCAGCAGCACTGGCCAAGTCTCCGGTGCCTGTGGTGAAAGCCAAAGCCACCTCCTTAATGAGCTCCCTTATGATCAGTAAGTCAAGAAATCCAACTAACTAACTAAATTAAAGATCTTATATTTTCATTTTGACAAATATCTAGACCTCAAGAAACTTTTCCTCATTAAATGTCACAAAATTATACAGGCATTTACGTTCTTCCAAATGACTGCTGTCTTGGCTTCCAGTTATGCTGTAACACAATTAATGAAGTACAACACATTAAAACATTGACTAACTGTCTGCACTTTTGACTGTCTGCCCTAACTCACTCAGAGCAAACCCAGGAGAACCTCCAGAAATTTGAGCACCAGGCAGGACTGACAGATGCTGGTTATTCTCCCCACAAGGGCCTTTCTGCTGAGGATACCCGCTTTCACCGGCTAGGTGATGGCACACTGCCAGTGAGTATGAACAAATGTGAGGTACAAGACTTGACGTGCCAAATGGTGGGGAAATGTTTAGTCCCTGACCACAAATAATAAATAACTGAAAAGAAATGTCTTTTCACACCTGAACTCTATTACAGGTGCGTTAGATGGCTGTACAACGTGAATATGATTAAAGAAGAAAGCACTGCACACTGCAACACTTACTGCCAGTTTATTAGTTCAGTGCAGGCCTCAGTGAAAATTAATCATATACTCGTGATGGATCTGATCAGGTGTACCTGGCCAAGTCGGGTTTGGATGAAAAGTCAAAACAAATCATACGTAAGCAAGACTGTTTAAGTTCTTTGTACCACAAGTGAATGTTTAGCAAGATCAAGTTAGCCATTTCTAGCGGATGGGGTGGGGAAGTCATTTGACATACACAAGCTTTGAAAATATATTTTCAAAGTCATGTTGCAGGATTTAAAACAATTTAATCAAGAATGATGTCTTGTCACAAAATGCAACTTGCACAAATAGAAAAACAAAACTAATTATTGGACTTTACCTTTCATACAGTGACAGTTTAGCATACACCTTTTTTTTTTTAGAAAGCTAATTGTGCACATTCAGAGTACCTGCTGCGTGTATGAACAAAGGTTATGTTTTCTTTCCATTATTTGTCCAGTTTATGTGCCCACTTTGGCCGGCTTTGTGTTTACTTGCTATCCTCTCACATGTTCCAGTGTTGTAATGCTGAACACACAAGATCACAGGCACATTGTGATTCTTACAGAAAGAACGGTGGTATCTGTGCTACTTACTTGATGTGAGAAAATATTTAAATATAATTTAAATATTTATATAATTTATATATTTATACAATTATAAAAATATATTTTATTTATTAAATATAAATAAAAAATATTTAAATATAATATTTACAAATATTTAAGTCATAGCCTTATTGTCGTCGCATGTAAAAGTTATAGCAGGCTAAATATGGAACAACATCATAGTAAACAAATTGCGTAATCAGTTTTGAGCTGGCACCAGACTGTAGTTCCTATCAGTTCTGTTGCCAAGCAACTCCCTGAGATGAGCCAAGCCCCCTCATTTACCGAAACGGACCAATCAGCGAGCTCCTACCAAAAGAAGGCCCACTGCTGTGTACGGACGGTCGGTGTTTTTGAGAAATAATCGTCAACGTCTTAAACAACGAATTATGGACAAAATGAAGGAATCTCTCGGACTGAGGCGCCAAAGAAAACTTATCATAAAAAGGTGCGTCAAGAAGAATATTGTATTTACAAACCAGCATTTGTACATTCTGACCGAAAGGAGGCCGCTAAGCGAAGCAACCTTGTAAGCTAGCCAGCGAGGCTCGCCCGAGTAAACAAACAGAACCAGTCGTGACGGTGTCCGGTGTTTATCACGGTCGTTCAGCTGGAGTTAAACTACCGCGACGCTCATGACTGAATCGGAAACGACCGGACGGCTACGAAACGTTAGTTTTGATGGGTTACAGTAGTTGGCTGTTACGTGGCCACGGTTAGCATATCACCGGCTAACTAACATGAACAGATGTGTATTGACGGTCATGTTGTTGACGTTCATGTCCTCATCTAACTTTATCTAACTCGAGGCTCAGTTTGTGTGTCTCCCTCCCTCCTCCTCCTCCTCATTATCGGACAGCTCAATGATCACATTATCAAAGGAGGCACAAACTGGAGCTTACTTTAGCTCCACACCCTCCTTTAAATGTACGTTTATTCCACACGAGCTGTCATGAAGGCTGCGTGTAAATATAGATTATATTATATATATATATATATATATATATATATATATATATATATATATATATATATATATATATATAGTATATATAGATGAATGAATTTGTAGTAAACTCTTGTGTACTTGTCTCTGTCAAACACGTGGATCAAATGCACTGCGTTGTGTCCAACGTGGACCATCTTAGGTCAGGTAGTTACTTTATTAATCCCCAAGGGGACTTTTTTTCCACTACAGCAGCATTTATAGATACAGGAAATAAATAAAATAACAGTAAAAAAAATATTAAATATAAATGTACAGTATATATATTTATATTTAAACAAACAAGAAACACAGACAACAGTGTTATTGTTGTGTGATGGATTTTGCCAGAGGTGAGTTATTGTACAGGCTTATTGCAGCGGGCAGGAACGATCTCCTGTATCTGGAACGATCTCCTGTATCTTGAATGATCTCTATCGGGAACGATCTCCTGTATCTTGAATGATCTCTATCGGGAACGATCTCCTGTATCTGGAACGATCTCCTGTATCAGGAACGATCTCCTGTATCGGGAACGATCTCCTGTATCTTGAATGATCTCCTGTATCGGGAACGATCTCCTGTATCTGGAATGATCTCCTGTATCAGGAACGATCTCCTGTATCTGGAACGATATCCTGTATCGGGAACGATATCCTGTATCGGGAATGATCTCCTGTATCTGGAACGATCTCCTGTATCTTGAATGATCTCCTGTATCTGGAACGATCTCCTGTATCTGGAACGATCTCCTGTATCTTGAATGATCTCCTGTATCTTGAATGATCTCCTGTATCGGGAATGATCTCCTGTATCAGGAACGATCTCCTGTATCTGGAACGATATCCTGTATCGGGAACAATCTCCTGTATCTGGAACGATCTCCTGTATCGGGAACGATATCCTGTATCGGGAATGATCTCCTGTATCTGGAATGATCTCCTGTATCTTGAATGATCTCCTGTATCTGGAACGATCTCCTGTATCTGGAATGATCTCCTGTATCAGGAACGATCTCCTGTATCTGGAACGATATCCTGTATCGGGAACGATCTCCTGTATCTGGAACGATCTCCTGTATCGGGAACGATATCTGTATCGGGAATGATCTCCTGTATCTGGAACGATCTCCTGTATCTTGAATGATCTTCTGTATCGGGAACGATATCCTGTATCGGGAACGATATCCTGTATCTGGAACGATCTCTATCTGGAACGATCTCCTGTATCTGTAATGATCTCCTGTATCGGGAACGATCTCCTGTATCGGGAACGATATCCTGTATCTGGAACGATCTCTATCTGGAACGATCTCCTGTATCGGGAACGATCTCCTGTATCTGGAACGATATCCTGTATCTGGAACGATCTCTATCTGGAACGATCTCCTGTATCGGGAACGATCTCCTGTATCGGGAATGATCTCCTGTATCTGGAACGATCTCCTGTATCTGTCCTTGTGACAGCGGAGCTGGAGGAGTCTTTTGGAGAATGTGCTCCGCTGTCCCTGCAGCAGGTGGTGGAGAGGCTGGTCCGGATTATCCAATATGGATAATGGTTAATAGGTAGATAATCTTTACTTGTCTTTTTCTCCGTTTCAGCTCACCAAAATGTTATAAAGTATACAGTCAGCTTCAGCTGTTAAGATGTTGTCGATTGCTGATTTGTTTTATTTTTATGTTGTGGCTGTGGTCCAGCAGGGTTGAAGCAATGATTCAGTTTTAACCGGATACTGACCCAAATCAAACGCAGGGGATTAAAGGCCATAGAGACTCTTTCTGAAATTAATTTGCAATATGGCCACTGCCCTGATCAGAAAGAAGGATATCAATTTTAATGTTATGGATGAAAAGTGAACATTGACAGTATCATACCAGATAAACTTAAATGTCAAGGCAAGTATAGTTAAACACATGTTTAGTTTGTTAGCAGTAGGAGGATCTGAACTGAGCTCCTGTACATTTATTGCTAACTTGATGTTAAATCAGGGGCTGGTTACAACCTTTGCTTACTTATGTTCTGACAGTTTATTTGATGTTTAATTGTCATGTGGTTCATTATCAAATCACCATAATTTTCATAGAGTATCTTTTCTCTTTTCCCACACACAACATGTATACAGGTGGTAGGCTATTAGGGGCTGTGATGCACTTTGTTTTTTTTAATTATTATTTTTGACCTGCAGCTCAAGTAAAACACTGCTGACCTTTTGTATTGTGTATTTAGGGATGTTTGCTTTTTCAATAAGATCAGTACTGTCTTTGACATGTCTACACGTCACAAAAATGCACCCAGTCTGGCTTGGACATGGTGAAAGAAGTCTCTTGTTTTGCTGCTTGTGCTGGGGCATGTCAAAAATTAACAACCAGATTGTGGTTATGAATATTTAAATGTCTAATTTACAGAGTGATCGTGGATCCGAAGATGGCACTTTTCCATTTTATGTATGTTTAATTACTTGTTATTTCTGTCTGTGCAGAAGTTGAGAATGCCAAGTGGGGACTTCAAGGAGGACAGGCTTACAACATCAGCACAATCCACCCCAAGTGGCACCCCCTCTGTTACCCCCTGCGTCACCCCCTGTGTTAGTCCCCACACATCACCGGCTCTCAATCGCAGGTAGGAATTGTACTGCTGAAATGTTGAGATCATAATATCTTTTGATCTAAACACGGGTCCAAAATTTCATGTGAAAATGAGTGAAAACAGATCTGCTAACACTAAAGTGTGTGTGCTTGTATGTTCATTGGTCTTACTTGATGGGAACACAGGAGCTGGTTCCAGCTGAGTCCTGCACCTTTCCTTGCCGCCCCAGAGCTTAACAGTCCCAACCTGAGCACAGACATGGGAGGAAATGAGGGAGGAGGAGGAGGAGGAGAGAGGTGGAACTTCTTTGGAACTCGGTCGGTGGTACAGAAGTCCCCCACTGATCCAGGCTGTGACACCAGCTCGGGTGAGAGATTTATACCCTGTCCCGCATCTGGATCTCCACTGCAGGATCTTTATGTAGTTAACGTACAGTAGATGGGCTTAATTGTTTGAGCGGTAGCTTTAACCTCAAACAACAAAACAACCAGTAACCCGGGCTTTGTGTGCTCTGTGAAAACAGTAATGGTGGCTCCACTGCCACACCTGTTTGCAGCTGAATAGCTTTTGAAATGAGTGGGGATTTTCTAGTGATCGGGTGGAGCTATGTTGAAACCACAACCTGCAATCCATTTGTTAAGAAAGATGTTGCCCCGTATCAATAGATGGGTGCTTTTTTTAAATTTTTTATTTGAACTCGAGGACTATTGTTAGACCAACCGTTTTAAAGTCTGCGGAACGGTGTACTTCAGAAGTTTTCTTTCAGCACCTAAAACCACGCCCAAATCGTGATGTCACAGAGTCTGGAGGGCACACCTGTATATCCTTGTAGCAAGGTGATGTATTAACCCACTAGATGCCAGTAAAAACTAGATTTTTAGGAGATGTTAAAGTTTCTCTTTTAAAATAATGAAACTACATCTGCTCTCTGCGAGCCAGGTATTATCTGACCCAAATTCAATATGTCTGATCACACTCTATTATTTCCAGTTGTTGCATCCTACTGGTTGTAGACTTCAGGTTAATTTTGAAACTATTAAAGCAGCCTTCAACCAATCGGCATCAACCACCAATATGATGTATGTTGTGCTCTGGAACTCGCCAAGCTGTAAACAACAGAGACTCTCAGAGACCGCCAAACTGACCAGAGTGCAATGGCAAATTGATAAATGACTATTGCAAGTCAAAGATACAAAGAGCACTGTTTTTGTTATGGCATCAAAATCTCAATATTTTCTAGCGTTCCTACAACCATTCATATTTCTGCATCCAGCGTTACCACCGCCGCCATTGTGGAAGTACATTTTGAAACAAGCGCTCAACTTCAACATCATCTCACTTTTTCACCCCCGTTGCTCACTGATTGGTCCACCCTTCAGAGTGGCTGAGCAAACTTGTGAATGTGAACAGAGTTTCCTGCCTATAATTAAAGTGAAGACTGAAGCTGTGGATAATTGGTAGATTT
Organism: Brachyistius frenatus; assembly: GCF_029030835.1. NCBI lineage: Eukaryota > Metazoa > Chordata > Actinopteri > Embiotocidae > Brachyistius > Brachyistius frenatus. The sequence continues at coordinate 51,955 of NW_027210828.1, read as the reverse complement.
TGTAGATTTAAGTCATTTATGACAACATCTACCACACCTGTCTCCTGCAGGCTTCTCGCTACAGTCCTACTTTGGCCTGCAGAAGTCCTCTACCATTGATGGCACCAACACCCAGATGAACCTCAAGGCGGAGGACCCTGCCAACTTCATGCCCCCCAAGATCGACATCTCCGGCATTGAAGCCAAGCGGGTACCACCACGGCCACACAAACTCAAACCTCGGGACATGAATGTTTTAACACCTTCAGGCTTCTGATGTCAGACCAGCTGTGTAGTTTCTCCTCTGTATCGCATCCGCAGTAGTTCCTTCCCTATCTGGTAGCTCATTTGCTTTACAGCCTTCCTCTATCCCCTCTGCCTCCTTGCCATTTCACTGAGGCTGAGAGGAATGAGGATCACCTACAGTATTAACCCAACATACCCCAGAGACATCACTGCACCATTATTCTGCACAGCTGACCAGATTGAATGCTGTTCCCACCATCCCCTTCCTGTATCTTACAACTCATCGGTCCAAATAAAGAACCAAATGAAGTAGCTTCATTTGTCACTCCTACTGCTTTGTATTATTACTGTCCGGTCACGTAATGAGTGCATTGGCAGGCATTGCATTGCCTTGCTGTACTCGTTCCATTGTCAATTATGACATTGAAGTTAAAATATCTTGTCAGTCCTTTGCAAAAGTTGATCACATTAGCATTGCCTCTCATTCTGAAACTGACCAGCTATTTCAACTCACAATGCTCAGCCGTCTGCCTCGTTTGTATTATTTTGAATAAGCTCACAGATTTATAGTGTAGTGCTTTTACTTTGTCAGCATGCAGAGCATAGTGTGGAATATGGATGAAATTGTGCCTAAACTTGCAGTGTTTGCTTTTTTCATTCTTGTCATCAAAGTTTTTCATTTGTTTTTTATTATGTGAAAGAGCATCTTATTTTACTTAATGACAGAGTATGATTGCTGACCTGAAGTGATTTTTTTGTTTTGTTTTGTTTTTTGTTTAATTTCAACTTAAGTATTTTCATATTGTCCTGCTTTAAATCAGTATTGTTTGTTCTAAATAGTGGGTAGTACAGTTTGTTGCATTTGTCACATTTTTATATAGGACCCCAATGTTTGTTGAATAAGCAAAGCATTGAAGTGGTCATTTTCAAGTTTGGATTTTGTGTGTCTTCCAATCTTTGCTGTTTTATTTGAACAAATGTTGAATTCCAGTTAGTACTTGCACAAGGGGGGATCTTCTCCCACTTCCATCTGTAAATAAATCTGATCATAACAAGCAAGACTGGTTGTTTTTTTTGTTGTTGTTTTTTTTTTTCATCTCATCTCATCTATAGTCACAGCATCATGGATTTTGTTATACTCTTACTTTTTGGTGAGCATTTGCAACAGCTTTCTGAATACCTAATTTTAAGATTTGAGTGTTTTATATTTGTGGTTTGATGAATCAAAACTTCATGGGATTAATAATTGTGCTCTGAAAGTACAAACTAATAACAAACACTTTTTATATTTATATTGCTCAACTAATTGTGGATGTGAGCAGTGCTCAGAGGCCTAGAATTAGGCAATTTAAAATTATTTATTGTAATCCATGCATCAAAGTACTATCATCAATAACATATTTGTGAAATCCCCTTGTCATTATGACCTGAAATTAAAATAATATCAACACCAGAAGGTAAAATTTGAGCTCTGTGGTTAAAAATGAATTTTGCGTAAACTTGGTTTCACTTACTATCTTTGGCCAGAAGATGGCACAATAAGTTCAATATGATACCTGGTTGTAAGTTTTACTACTCATGAATTTCCCCAATGACATGACTCACACTGTTACCGGATAAGAAAAAAGAATAAAATACTGCTGTCACACCATAATGTTTTTCAAAAGTTTGAAAAGGTTGGCAGATAATCAGGAAATGTATTTTGCCTCGGGCATGAAGAGCGGAGGAGTCGCAGGGCGATTCTCTCTGGTGACTGTTCTATCAGGTAATCTGTTGTGCACACACTGATGCAATTAGTCTTGGCCTGTTGTCCGAGAGACTGATTTTGTTGCAGCAATTATTCTGTCAACAATTCCACACAATATCTGAATATTATTTACTACCCATTCTCCTTTCTGCACATTAAGCAAACATCGAGGCCGGCAGATAATTTGCCAGCACAAGGACACGGTAGAGAGCAGAGTTCTTCCCCTGAAATCTCAGCTATGAAGTGAGTTTACAGTTTTGTTAAAGCTCCCACCAGTTATTGTTGGATGCCCTGTTTATTGTGTGTGCAAGAGAGACAACAGTTGTGTCTTTGTGTGTGCATGTGGCTGATTCAATACAGGGTGCGCCTGTTGTCACCACTTTTGTTGCTTAGAAAAACGCACCAGAATCAAAATCCAACATCATTATACTATAAGTGGAATTACTACCAAAAGAACAACTGGGTGATGAATGTTATTAGAGTTGGTGCTGTAATTTTTAGCAGAAACACGACCTCAACTTGAGGAAATATAGACATCAGCTAAGGCTCCAACAGGGAACAGTCCTTTACTTAATTACAAGTTGTTGAGCATCCATGTTTGGTTTTCAGGTGTTCCTTCAGGAGCAGAGTTCAACATCAAATAAGAGAGACAAGTACGAACACAGAGCTGGAGGTGGAGGGTCATTAGTGGCAAATGAAGTGATGGACAGATGGACACAAGATGAAAGGCAGACAGAAGACAGGGTGAAGAAAGTGCAGCCATAAAGAGAGGAGTTACAAATACAGATGGAAATACAGTATTACGTTTTGGGTCACCATTTGGTTAGAGGCATACAACACGACACATAAACAGCCGGGCAGCTATGACTGTCAGTAACACTAAACCAGTAACACACACAGCAGTAGAGCAAAAGCAAGAGGGACAGTGGGTGGGGGAGTCTGGAAGGGAAAGACACCGGGAAATGGGGAAATCGAGAGCAAAGGGTGGAGTGCTCTTGCAGTCATGACATAATACAGATGGCTCTCTTTCTGGGTCCGACATGACGTGCTTGTGTAGCCCCCCCTCACCCTCTCTCCTTCTCAGTTCTCCCTACCCCCACCCTCGGCTCTGAGCCCAACAACATCATTTAGCTTACTCACAGATGTGCAACGGCAAGCACCACCCTGCTAGAGTGACCACGCACCAAAACAACAACCAAGAGTTGTATCCACAATCTCACACAACTCACTCACTTACTCATTTACTCATCTGTACTTTGGAACATTAATATGGCTATATCCCTTCCTTAACAACCTCAAAATAGAGACCTTAATCCCCCACAATCCAGTGACACAATTTTAGATTTCCCAGTCTGGCCAAACCACCATGATGTGGAGGAATAAAATAGCCAGTTTACAGGAAATCACATCATGGTCTCAAAGATCAGCTCGCTGACCTGTTCCAGGTTCACGTGCTTGTAATAATGTATTTGTTAATGTGTAAAAATGTATAAAGGTCAGCTTTGATTGGAAGCTTGTATGAACTTTTATCTCATACATGTAGGTGTGGTAGTGGCACTTATGTCAAGGTGACTTCAGGGGTATGCTGGGAATTCCTCTCATCTGCTCTGCGTTACATGCACTCAATTATTTATAATGAACGGATATTGAGGCTGATCATTTCTGACTTACACAGAAGAGTTATCCTCAGGAGCAAAGCAGATACAGCTTTGCTTCCGTACGCGAGATGTTACTTGCAAAGAAAACCAAGACTAATTTCTTCAGGCGCACTAAAAGTGATAAGATAATAATATCTACAAGAAGCAGGCAAGACTTTATTACTGATATTACGCTTAATTTATAGCTTTCTAGTTATATACGCAGTGTCTCATCTATGTAAGCAGCGTCACCAATCATGGCGATGAGTCATGTGCTCGTGACAAAATTTAACAAGGGATTTGAGGGGGGGGGGGTCCAATCTGACGTTCCTTGGGTGGGTCGTCTATGTCGTCTGTGTCGTATGCTTCACCATCCGATTCCAGAACCACATCTGGTGCTGATTCACAGTGAGCCGGCCTGGAGCTGAACCCACCAGGCGGAGAGGAACGAGAGAAATAGGGGGTTGTTGAGGAAGGAGGAGGGAGGCCCCACAGGGACTTCAGGTATCCTGCGAAAGTAAACATCAATCATGCCCACCACCTCGGGATACGGTTACAGTCTCGGGGCTTTTAGCACAGATGTAGGTCACACACAAATCAAATCACTGTGCTTGTGTTGCGTAATAGCAAACTTCTGTACTCTATAAATCGTGGAAACATAGCCTCTTACAGCATCTCAGAACGGCCCCTGCAAAACATGGGAAGTGTCTTAGCAGTGCAGTTTCACTAATTTCTATTTGGAATATATACTCAAAACTCTTCTGTGAAATATAAGTCTTTTTCCTCCTGATTTGACACTGTCAAGCTCAATCGCTGCATTTGTATTGACTTTGAAAACTGCCAACCGTTGACATTAAATACTTGTAAGGGTTGCGCTTTCAAACAAAAAGTGGACACTGCACTGTTTTGCTCCAGCAGCTAGAACTATGTATCGCGGGAGGGGGACGATGTAGAGTGGGAAATCCTTTTGTACCTTTTTGGTTTTCTTTCATTTTGCTTTTTGTTTTGTGTCTTCAGGAAAACTGAAAAAAAAAAAAAAAAAAAAAACTGATATACAGACTTAAAAATGTTACCTGTTATATATAACCCAGTTTCCAGCCTCTGGCCATCAGGCTGTTGGTATCTGTGTGGTTCAATAGGCATTCTCCTGCCATCCCCCACTGAGAAAGACTGTTGGGCCCTCCTGTACTGGCCTCCAGGCCCTAACTCGAAGCAGATGTGGGAGAGGAGAATCCCATTCAATAATCTCTAAACGGTCAGCTGGAGGTGCTCAACTCACTAAAGCTACATCCGCTTGATGCACTCAGACCATGAACATTAATCTAAAAGACACACACACACACACACACACACACACACACACACACACACACACACACACACACACACACACACACACACACACACACACACACACACACACACACACACACACACACTCAGAACTGCTGATGTCTGGCACGTACAGAGAAAACACAGAAAAGCAGCCTCGACCGCATGCGTGTTTGAAAGTGAAACATGTAAGCGTGTGAGATGATTCATGCTGCTTTAAGGATGAATTTAGTACCTAAGACACAAGTTGTGCAACGGACTAAAGTTCATAACATTTTATAATCTGAATCATACAGTCAAGGGTGCAGTTTCCTTATGGAGTCGAGACCAAAGATAAACATGTCCTCCTTTATCTGCACAACTTTGCTACTGAATAGATTTTTACCTTCATTCAGATATAGGTATCATCATTAATAATGAATTCACACTTTCCTTTTAGCCGTCAACTGCTGTTAACATCCTGGTTTTATATATTCTACAGTTAAAGTTGTATTCTTTTTTTATATATATATATAATATGAGGTTAGAAGTTATCAGACAGGTTTATCTGGGTGTAAGCTGATAACTATTTCTGACGCTGTTACTCCCCTGACTTAATATCTGTGCCATTTTATTTTAGTGAGCAACGATGTAACAATTAGAGGAGATGAATCACTAAAAAGGTCTTAATAAATCATAACCAAACAAACTCTACAAGAGGAGTAAAAGGTAACAGGTTCAAAAGAAGGTGAAGATTAACTCAAATGCTGAAACTATCTGAAATTCCTTGATAAGCTGTGGCAAAAAACCTTGCTGTTTGCCCATCATTTTATATCACCATTGTCATTAGGGAACCTTTGATCTTTGGGTGGATCTCATTGGATAACAATGTCATAGTGCACACGTAATTACACTTATTAATCCCTTAAGCCAGAAGAGGAATGCGGTACTTTGGCTCTTGTCACTGGTTCTCACTCACGCACATCCATAGTACACCTAGACGCATGTCAACATACATTACGCTCACGCGTAAAGCAGAGGGAAGTGGATTGTGCAAAAGTGGCTTTAGGTGAACATCAATAAAATATTCTTGATATACTGAGTAGATTTTCCTACATGTGGGGCTGAGGAACATTCAAAAGAAGCACAGCATTATATTTTTGTATACAATTGGACAGCTGCAAAACGCTGTGTTCCTGTTCGCCCTCATCTCGGTTGCATATGGGCTGATGCTGTTTGGAAAAAGCGAAGTGAGGCGTGTGACTTGGCCAGACGCTCACACATTCCTCGAGCATAGACATGGACTGTAAGTGGACATGATGTGGTCAGAGGGAACACACCAGCACTCACCTCATTCTTCTCTGAATCTGGTTTTTGAGCTTTTATCATTCCAGTCTTCCTCCATATACACTTTATCTCACACACGTTCTCGTTGAACAATGAAAGAGAGAGAGAGAGAGAGAGAGAGAGAGAGAGAGAGAGAGAGAGAGAGAGAGAGAGAGAGAGAGAGAGAGAGAGAGAGAGAGAGAGAGAGAGAGAGATCCTGCCGCCTCTGCTTTTTGGTACCCATAGAACTAACAGGCAGAAAGTGTGATTAGACATGTCATTATCTGCCTGTTTTAACTATGAAAACCATCGTTCACATGTCATTTGAATAAATTCATAAACTGTAGTTTATACAAGACTTTAATCTGCCTCGCTATGTCTTGCGCAAATGCAAATACAGACATAAATCGATAAACCTGTCAAAAACAATTGTTATTGCTGTAAATGTTGACTTGACATCAGATCAAGGCTCCGCCAGGACCTTTGCTCTGGGGGAAACTCGAAGCAGTGGGAATAATCAAAGTGATAGGGTTGAAAAGATAGTCAGTGCACGACTTTACTGCTGGAAGGCTGGTTCAGTTTGATAATGTGGAAACAGAAATAACCCACTGAAACAGTATTGTGACTCTGTAAAGGAATAACAAACATGCTCACTTTATTCAGTCAGAAGTCCAATCAATATTTTTTATAATATCAGTTAAATATTCATATATATCTCTGAATATTTTCCATTTCAGCAGATTGTTGTGTTACAGCGCATAGTTGTATAATTGTGATAGCTGGGTTTCCCCGGCAACCATTTAGGAAGGGTTTACAACAGAGGATTTTTAAATAAACACAAACAAAACACAGACACAACAATAACCGATGTGGGAGGTGGAACCAGGAAAGAACAGGATTGTCAGACAGCGGTATAAACTGTATGGTGGGTACGGTTTCAAAGCAGGGCTAAGGGGAAACCCAAGTGTACTAGCACCCCACCCACAATGAGTTTCAGCAGATTACAGAACCAACTGCCATGAACCTGCAGCCATGTGTCTTAATACAGGAAACTGTTTCATGCCAAATCAGTGGATAGAGATAAGTCACTTATTGTAGGTACCACCATCATGAACCAGTGGGATTAGTTCAGGAACCTGTAAACTCCTGATAGGATCATTCTTTACTCATTCTGGAGCTAAATGACACAAAATCAATAACTGATTGATACTTCCTACTTTTGTTTTCTATTTTGTGTCCTATTGATGAAAAACCTGTAGGTGTCCTTGATGCAAGTTATTTAAAGGCTCATTCCAGTTCCCTCTTTTTTTTCTCCTTTACTCCTTAGTAATTGCCCATTATTAGATAAGTACTGTACAATGAAATGTAACTTCACAACGATACATGATTATAAACACAATCCTTGAAACAAGGTGTAAAAAATTGCTCTTTCCAAAAAGGTTTTCACATGCAGCTGTTTACCATGTTTCAGAGTATTACATTAAATTAGAGTCAGTGATGTTAATTTCAGGGATTAATAAACATATACAGAGTATAACACGGTTTATAGAAAGATAAAACTACTATTAGTGATATCTTTATATTATTATAACCAAGTTTGCCAGCAAAAGGTTTCGTGAAATCATAAGTAAATTGATTGACAGTTACACCTAATGGTATCAGTCGGCTTTCTCATTATCAGGAATGCCATAATGAAAACTACAGGCTCTGTTTTATTATTCATTCACCGCCTATATCCAACAATTCAGGTTGCCAGTCAGGACCTAACCTTTATGAAATAAATATTCAAAGAATAAAGCCATTAACTGTTGAAAATGAAGATTTTAGGCTTATTGTGGCCTCCATTGTTTTCTGTGTCTGTGAAAATGACAAATTCTTCAATTCAACTTGACATCAACAGGTGGGTTGAGAAATAGTTGAGCTATTACCATGCCTATCCATCAGATGATGTGGGGGACACATGTGAGGCAGCAGGATGGTCTGTTTATTACAGCCCTGCTAGAATCAACAGACCCATGTAGGCTTGGAGGTCTACCTGGTCCAATGCTCTCCACGTGTACCCAAACACACGCCTCCCCTCCAGGTTTGTCATGTCCAGTATAATACCCTCAATGGACTCTGGTATAAAAAATTTTTTTTAAAAAAAGAGTTGGAAGCTGGACTTGATGTCATCCACACGAGACGTTGCATATCGTGTTGGCCCTGGTGTCATCCTTATTATGTTTTTAACTCTCTCCGCCTCCTCTGTCCCGGGAGGATGAATACCAGAGCAAGTTGCCACCCTCATATGTCACCACAGGCGCCTGTTCCTCTGGTGCCACTTCCTCGCCATCTGTCGACTGGTCAGTCTCATAATTGTCCGGCTCGAAATCAGGATCAATGTTGTCTTCAATTTCTAAGACATCTTCCTCTATCTCCGGTTCAATCTCCTCTTCATCCGGTTCAAAAATTCGATCCAGAGACTCTCTGACAGAAACTCGCCTCATCAGTCATTGTGACTCACTGTCACTCATTGTGTTCACAGAGTGAAATGAGAGCAAGGCACAAATAGAGGTGTATGTAGGGGGGACGTGAGAAGATATGAAACGTTGTTTAGTGTGGAAGGTGTGGTTCACGCTATAGAGATTGGTTCCCATAACAAACACCTGATTTTTACAAAGTTGACTAAACCACAAAACATTCAATGCAAGTGGTGATCAGCGATTTTATATGTTCAAATGCCTAGTGTGGAGGATAATCATAAGGCCTTGAGGCAATCAGATGTCAAATTTAATTCAAAAAAACAAAATTAAAGTTTCAAATCGGTCAGATTTGACCCGAATACGACAGGATGGTGTTAACAGGACGGGGAGGGAGGTTAGGGGTGGGGGTGGGATGAGAAGGGGTGGGGCCGCTGCCTCTTCAGGAAACGTTGTTTAAATTCACAGTGCGAGTGTAACACAGGAAGGCAGAGGCATCGCTGCGACCAGGGAACAGCACGTCGCTACCGCACAGAACCGTGTCCAGCAACGACGACAAAGCTCGAGCCATGTGTGGTGAGGTTTCTTTTCATAAAGTACTTTTTTTTTCTCTTTTTGAAGTCGTGGAAAAGAATTGCACGTATCGCACACGGAAATTGCCTTGACGGACAGCAACCACAACGCCGATGTTCTCAGACGCGATGAAGCGAGGAATTAGTAAAGTTCTTGCATCGTGTGTTCGTCCTCCGATTTGCAGGAATAGTTTTGGCGGTAACGTGAATGTTACGTTTGAATTGCGATCATGTGTTAAATGTCTTGTTTTCCGATCGGTGCGGATTCCCGTAGAGCTTTTAAGCACAACTGCTACGTGTCAGTGTTTTTTTTTTTTTACTTACGGGTGTAAACGACAGGACAGGGACGTCATACCATTTACTTTTTTTTTTTTTTTTTTTTTTTTTTTAAAGATTTCCAGGGAACGTCCCCATCTCGCGCTCATTAAAACGGGCTCGTATCCACCGGTCGCGACCACGTCCTGTGAAGTTGAGTCATTTTGTGCATCCCGCACCGTTTTGACAAACTTTCGCCTGTCCACTCTCGGGACAGCGACATGCACTGCCGAAAGGTCGAAGACCGAGATCTTTAAAAGTCCCCGGCTTCACCTCGTGCCTGCAAGGAAGAGGCCGAGATTGTGGGAGTTTTACCGCATCCCGTCTACCTGACAGCTCCAACACTGCGCGCAATGTGCGTCCGTCAATGGCCAGCTGTGTGCCTGTCGGAGCAAAGCTGCCCGGAACATTCCTCTACACACACACACACACACACACACACACACACACACACACACACACACACACACACACACACACACACACATATATACATATTTACACGCCCATACAGTCGTGTCCACGTCAGTGGACATTATACTGAGGTATACTACGGGGAATTTTTGTCTCCAGTGTGACTGTGTAAACAGATTTATGTACCTACAGCATGAAAAGTGTGTGTGGGGTGGGGGTGGTAGTGGGTCATACTGTAGCAAAAACAACAGCAACATAATTAGTTGCCTCAAACTGTATACACGCTTTAATTTTAAGTTAGCTTAACTAACCCCTATAATGAAATTATACTGAGGCTTATTCTGACTCATGTATTCTTGTTTTTCCCCAAGTATATTTGGTGAGTAAATAAGATGAAGATCATAAGCGATAAAAATATGCAGCTGGAAGTAAGAAACTGACTTTAGGGACCAGCTATATTCCTCTTTAATGAAACATAGTCAACATTAATGTAATCTAATGACTGTGCTCTCCACTGTTTGTTCCAATATTCTTTATTTGCAATATTTGTCCTTAATAAGTATCATATGGAGCTTAAGAAATGGAAAAAGATGGTACTGTGCTCTTTGCAGCTGCGTAAACTCTGCTTTCAGCGTTGAGCCTCTCAGAGGATTCAAGTTGTGTTTCTGTTTCTCCTTCTCTCAAAGGGATCTTTGCCTACCTGAATTACCAAGTGCCTCGCACCAGAAAGGAGATATTTGAGACGCTGGTGAAGGGACTGCAGAGACTGGAGTACAGAGGGTACGATTCAGCAGGTGAGACACTCGGCTTCAGAGAGTTGCCACACACACACACACACACACACACACACACACACACACACACACACACACACACACACACACACACACACACACACACACACACACACACACACACACACACAAAGTGCACAAAAGCTTATAGTACCCCCTGACAGCACCTGTGTGACACGGTCTTTAAAAAAAAACAAAAAAAAACAACAAATCTAGCAGTATTCACAGCATGAAGATTATCAGTTTAAAAATAAAGATCTACAGTTTAATGACTTGAATTCACTCTGAAACACATCCATACACGTATACTGTATGATTCATGTTTAAATGTGGCACCTGCAGTCATTAAATACTGCAATCTCTTGTTGGATTTGAAGCTTAAGGTGATAAACACACCTTGATCCTTGCAACTGCCTTCTATGACACTTGTCACTAAGAACATTTTAAATATGGATTAATTACTGTTTTGAATAGAATGAAGAGAAACTGGTGTAACAGGTGAAACCTGCTGCCAGCCTGCTATGCAGGGCAAGATGGGTGCACCTCATGAAACCACACAGGAATAATCATCATTAAGAGACATGTTGTTTGTGGGAATATAATACCTTGGCTACTGCTAAAGGATGATTTCGGTTTATTTCAACCTGGCCAAGAGAGAATTTCTAAATCCGGCATCTGCAGTCAGACTCTTTTCAGAAAAACATTGTCTCTTTTGTCAGCACAGTGCAGGAACCCCCTCAGTTTTCTTTTAGGATAACCTGTTGTCTTTCTGCCTCTACCTCCATCCTCTGAGCCACATTAATGAGAAGTACACCATGTTGAAAAGTAAACTAAATTATTCTGTAAGAGGTAATAGTGACTTGTAACTCAGAGCCTTTCACCACCTGGATATTTATAGTTCACAAAAACACACCCATACACACATTCACTGTGTGTTTGCCCATCCTATTTGAGCAGGATGAAGCTGCAGAATCACGAGGTCCTTTAATGGCTGGAAGATTCCTGCACACACAACACGCACACGCATCATTAATAAAACCTCCGATACTGAGTAATTTGGATCAAATTAATTTTTATCTTGCTCTATATATGTGTGCTTTCATAATTAACATCTCTTTTTGATTAAGATTAAGTTGTCCTCTTATTACTAATGAAGAAAAAAACACTGAATTTATGACAGGGTTTTTACTGCTTTTTGTTTTCTATATGAAAAATAAAAGAGGACGTTTTATTTTAACTACCGCTCACCTGTTTGCAGGTATTGCTGTGGATGGCCCGAACAAGACAACCACTGACCTCAACAGCAACACCATCTGTTTGATCAAGAAGAAGGGGAAGGTCAAGGCTCTGGACGAGGAGCTGTACAGTGGGTTCATTTCTCATAGTTCTATTAATTCTTTTGTTTCATAAATTTTATGAAGATAGAAAAAGTTCTAGTATTGTTTTTTTTGCGATTGCTGCTTTTAGTGACCGTATTCCACATATTAATTTTCCATTCATGTGGGTCTTATTTTTTTTTATATCCATCATATTTCAAAAGCACCATGCTCCCTTCATTTGACATCTCGTGATGCATTTCTTGTGATAAAATCCTCTAAATTCGGTTCATGTTACTAAAGAAACTGGTGATGTGTTTTGCTTGTTCAGAGAAAGATTCGCTGGACCTGGACGAAGAGCTGTTCACACACTTCGGCCTCGCTCACACTCGCTGGGCGACACATGGAGAGCCGAGCGCACTCAACAGCCATCCTCATCGCTCTGACAAGGATAACGGTAATATGGGTTTATGTACTTTCACACGTGCTCACAAATGGATGCATTTAACAGCATTGTTCAACCAGCTAAATGATCCATGCAAAACAAATGGCCTCAATAAAATAAATTAGCTTCCTTTGATTTATGTAAAAAATATCTCTTGCCTTGATTACATGATAGGCATATTGTGAATCATTTCACTGTCGGCATATGATAATTGCTTCTACATCTTGGCAGATTATTTCAAGAAAAGGTTAAGATGCTCTATTTGACACAACCTCGCACACCTTGAATTCTAACCAAACATACGCCCATTTCTACAGTGCCCCGGGTTCATAGGTGTGTCAGTTATGTACATTGCCTTTAGACCAACGTGCATAATTGACAAGGCATGCTCATGAAAGTGTACATCACAGAAAATGAGAAAAATAGTCCTGCAAAGTAACTTCTGTTTGTATTAGAAAACGGACGGATGGTCTTCTACCACGTCATTGTCGTAACATCGTATTGGTATCCATTTAGTAGCTGACGAATGTCAAAAGAAACATTCTCTGAATAACAGCAGCCTGTTAAAGGTGCCACCCATTACACACATCATTGTTAGAATTTAAGGGTGTGGTAGGTTTTAGTTTGTTAACAACAAATAAACACCATTAGTGACCTTCAGTCCCTTTTTCTAATCTTTTCATTCTTGCTGCCTTCTCTCAGAGTTTGTTGTCATCCACAACGGCATCATCACCAACTACAAAGAGCTGAAGGAGTACCTGGTAAGTCATTGTCCATTCAGGAATACCTCTTGTACAAACCCTGTTCAATGGCATCCTTGGACTTGTTTTTCTTGTCAGATTGCTGTTTGTTTTTCAACATGCACAGTGAAATGCCATTCGGTCATTATCTCTTGGAGAAGCAGTAACATCCCTTTAACAAGTTAATACATACTGCAGTCAGATATTTCAGGATGACTGATAGTGTATCCTCAGTGTTTATATTAATTGTATTGTGCCTCCTCAGATCATCAAAGGATATGAGTTTGAGTCAGAGACGGACACAGAAGTGATCCCAAAACTGATCAAATATGTTTATGACAACCGAGAGAATGACAGCGTCACCTTCTCCACGCTGGTAGAGAGAGTCATTCAGCAGCTGGTGAGTAACTCATCAACACATTAACACATAGCTTCCTGGTAACTATGACCATGTTGCTAAGTGTCACTAAGTGTGTACTTGACCGGTTATGCATACACATACACACACATATGATCATTTACTCTTTTTACACTGTTTGAAACTGCTTAAATTTCCTGTCCATTAAAACACAGCACACCATGACAAAAACATTCTCAATGGCAACCGTCCCAACAGTATCACGAGTGATGTCATCACTCACAGAAAAATGTTTTTTTGGGTGAGATGAAGCAAGCCTCACTTTTCCATTGTGTGAGTAATGCCTCTGAGCCTCACACGCTCTCCTCAGAAGAACCGAGGAGGCAGAAGCATCCATTTTGGATTTGGAGTAATGGGAACCAGATAGTTCGAATACCCACTAACAGTCTCACAACCATGACACCCTCCCCTCCCCTCGCCTCCTGCCACATGCTCCCCTCACCTTCCCCTTCACCACACAATCACACAGCCAGCCAATTCTGCTTCTAGTAAGCACCACAGGCAGGCTTGCTGTCAGTGCTGTTGAAACACAGCTGATGTTGTACAATAGAGGTCTTATTTCTCTTAACCCACCTCCCCGTTGTAACTCACTACTTCCCACCACAAGCATCAAACCCCACAGGGCTGTGAGAAACTGTTCCTCTTAGAGGTTACTCACTTTTCTGGAATACATGACTACCTTTACCTTTAAAATCTTGAGACTTTGATTGTTTCTCCTCTGACAGCCCACTTCAACATTTATTTGTTTTCACTCTTTCATCAGGCTCATGTAAACTCTCCGTTTCCTCTGCTTCTCTCTGTGTTTAGGAGGGGGCCTTCGCTCTGGTGTTTAAAAGCCGTCATTTCCCCGGAGAGGCTGTGTCTACCAGGTTAGCATGCACACACTGACACACACCGCTCTGACATTTCACTTCACATATCGTCCACTATCTTTTCGATGAGCCAGAGTCACGAGATGTGTCATCCCTGTTGTTACCATTATGAAGCAATACCAAATATGATTTTAGGAGACTCCTTTAGTTTATGCATTTCCCTTATCTTAGCTTATATCTTTATTAAACGTGGCCTGGCTCTGGTATGTCTTCACCTTACTCATTTACAATGTGCTGTTTTTCGATTGCTTGTGCGAACATTGGTAAGTTCCTGTCTGACTGCATGGGTCAGTACTATCTGCATCTCAAGACCAGAGGTTGAATCCAGGTTCTCCCTCTTCCTCATGGGCATATGGCCCTACACCGCCTTCTCTGTGACTCATTAACAGAGAGACTAGTTTCCTGTTTCCGCTCTGGGAAATGTGCCTGGGCAGCATTAGACTCCTCATTAATTACTCCTCATCATTTTATTTCATCTTTATACGTTTTGCGGTTCAGTGAGCAGTCATGGTTCAGGGAGATGAGAGGCTGGGGGAGCATAGGTGTAAACTAATAACAGAGAGAGAAATGAGGAGGGTAGAAGGGCAGTAAAATTAGCGGAGAGTGATAAGACCTACGCAAACAGTTTGCCTGGCAGTGCCACTGTTGTCAAGGCTACTTGCTGCCTGCTGCTAAAGTCATGAGTCGTTGCCATCTTTGTTGTCAACTGTGTTTCAACAATAGTTTCTGAGGAAGTTATGTTGTCAGTATACTGTATGGTTTTGGCTAAACTCAGTGTAGTTTGTTGCATAGTCAACATTGTCTACCAAGATGGAGGGACAGGGGAATGTTTATAATTACTGATGCTCGCCACCATCCACACTTTGTCATCAAGGATCAACCTCCATGCAGGACTTTCAGCCTCTTCATCTTAGCTTCTCTGTCTCTGACCTCTGCCATTTTGTTTCTTTGCGTCACCCATTCTTTCTCTAACTCAGTCTTACTTCTATCATCCATTTGCTTCCCTTCTTCCCGTCTGTCCCTCCCTCAGCGTAAATATTACATTGGAGCGACCACATGTTTCTGTTTGCGAACCTCCCTTTTCAAGCCCCACACCCCTTAAAACAACCAGTGGTCTTGCGTCAACACGGCCCCAGAGAAATGCTAAGCAGAGAGAAAAGAGGGCTCCAGACAAGCAAAAGACGAGAAGTAAGGAGAGGCCCAGTTTCTTAAGAGCTGGTGTCATAATAACTAACTTGGTGTGAAGAGGTTTTGTTTTGATGTACTGTTTTCACTGCAGTTGCGAGATAAGTGTGTTACGGTTTCTTCTATTTTAAAGTTGGTCTCCCTTCAACCTCCTCCCTTACCTGTGACGTGGCTGCACCTTGTCTGCCTCCTCAGCCAACAGGAAAAGCCCACATCGAGTCAGTGGCCAATAAGGAAGCAGTGACTTGGCAATTTAGACAAATGGAAGATCAGCTTACCTTTCTAATGCTCCAGATCAGAAAGTTTGGAAGAGATTTGGAATAAGTGGGAGGATGTCTGCACAGGGACAAAGTCAGGATTATGTTCCAGATTATGTAAGAGAAATACTGAAAATGGGTCAGTGCAAGGATGAAGAAATGAACAGATGGATGAAAAGAGAGGAGTTCTGTTTGGTTGGAATGATACAGTGGGATAAGATGTGAGGTTACCTCAACAAAGTACCATGTGAGAGAGTTAATCTGACATTGTTGTGTGTCTAGCAAAGCTAATCCGTCTCCCACCTTCCCCACACTTTCTCTCCTTGCCCTCCTTCCGTCTCTTCCCCTCTGTCTGCTTCATTCTTGTCTCGGCAGGAGAGGAAGTCCGTTGCTCATTGGTGTGCGAAGCAAGCATGAGCTGTTGACCGAGCACATCCCCATCCAGTACAACAGTGGTGAGCTCTGTTCCTCTCTCTGTCTGCCATTATCCACTTACACTGCACCCTAAATCTCTGCCTAAATGCATGCACAGACATACTGTATACACACATTTACAGCAGTATACAAAACTTAAAGCACTACACCTGAGGGAGTATTCAGAATATTACATTTAACACCCATATTCATTTATCGAAAATAATTTTCTGATTATCACCTGACAGTTTCCTGTGTCTAATCTGCACAAAGATATTCAATTGTAGTTTTATTGATCATGTAAGTTAGCAAAGAAAGGGACAATGGACTGACCACCCTGATAGTAAGTCATTAAATTTTGATTTCTGGTTTGTTTCAATGTGGAGAAAAAAAACTGTGGGACTGATTTATTGTGCAATAATAATTTTTTAAAAGTTTCTTAAAAGTCATTTTTTCAAAGTGTTGCCTGGTTTTAAAAAATTAAAAAAAAAAAAAAAAGTAATATCATAACCAATATCTCTGTTATCACACAGGCTCTTTAAGACTGGTGTGTTTGAAATACTTATACTATAGCCAATGAAAGTTATGGCTTTAGACGGTAAAGTGGGGATTAACTTTTAACCAGATAGTTTAACTGGACACTTATGGTGTAGGTGTTTTCCATATCGAATTCATACAGCAAACAAAGTTTGGAGCTGTATTTACACAGCCAGCATCAACAAACAAACAAACAAATATATTATTAGACTCTTGGTGACAACCATGAAAATTTTACTTCAAATGTGTATTCTGTATTTTATATTTGAGTCAATCTGGAAGTCCTAATCAGGAAGAGAAGAGAAAATAGAGGAGCTAATAGAGTGTAGCCTGCGTCTGAGAGATAACATTATATAGCCTAACCTCGTCTCTGCTGCGCAGTTTTTAATATCATGTTGCACAATACATGTTTTCTGTTCTTAACATTGACAGCAAAAACTCTGGGCTGAGCCTTTGTGAACCCCTAATGATGCGGAATTCAAGTGATGAGCACGTCGTGATTGATTTAGTGTCTAAAAGTGTGAGTGCGACCACTGACCCTTGATATTTGACTTTTGACCCTGTAGCTCACTTCAAGGAGGGAGTCCAGGAGAAGAACAGCCATAACCGCTCTGACTGCTCCAATGCCATCAACTCTGTGGGGGATGACGGGGCGGTGGAGTATTACTTTGCATCAGACGCGAGGTGAGGAACAGTTATCTGTGTCTTGTTGTGAATCCAACGTTGGACCACATCATTGAACACTTACTTGTCAATATATTTCTATCACCGACCTCCTCCTTCTGTCATGCTACCACATCTATCAAGTATGATAAAAAAACAAAAAAAGGATCAAATAAACAAAGTATGTGCCATTTGTAAACATCAGACTAGTGGACATTGTCCATTATTCATCACATTTATTCAGCTTTCTCTTTGTCTCTCCACAGTGCCATCATTGAGCACACCAACAAGGTGCTGTACCTGGAGGACAGTGACATTGCAGTTGTGACTGGAGGGAAACTTTCCATCCACAGAATTAACCGTAAAGCCGGTGAAGATCCAGTCAGAGCAATTCAGACCCTACAGATGGAGCTGCAACAGATCATGAAAGGTCAGATTTTGGTTCAGAAAATCTGCATTTAATTTAGATTAGATTAGATTAGATTAGATTAGATTAGATTAGATTAGATTAGATAGGCAGTTTTGCTTCAGTGCAAGTCATAACCATAGAAGAGATCAGAGGTTATAAAGAGCACTAACAACACAGTCTCAAAAATAAACTAAACATATAGCTTATACTGTGTGCTGGCAGTGCTTCTGCTCTAGTTAAGAAACTTATGCTTGCTCGCCCTCTGCTGGCAGAATAAGTGAAAAATATTACTGCTGTTTTTGTTTTTCAGCCTCTACAAGTTTTGATCTGAGGAGTGTACTACAAAGTGAGATTAGTGGGTTAGCGAGGTATGTTGAGACTAAAGGCAGGGTTGCCAATGTCACAAAGGTGGTTCTCTTTTAAGATGGCTAGATCACCATGGTAATTTATGCTGCAAACTTAACCTGGTCCGGAGCAGGTTATTTTTGGAGATATCGGATCAAAACGTAAGAAAGTACCGTCTACTGACCAATCAAATCTCTCTGAAGAATGTCTTCACCAATTGGAGAAGATCCAGTGGAGCTCGGTATGTGGAGTGAGACAGTCCTCTGTGGAGTGAGACAGTCCTCTGAGGGAGGCAGAGTGTTTAGAGACAGTTGCACTTGTACTTATAAGATCTGACAGTAAACCTACCTCTCGCTTTGAATTATGATTTTATATTTCTTTCTTATTTGCTCCTGTCTGTTCGACACCTCCGGGGCTGCAGGTGAAATGATAAAACTAAAACGTCCATAAACCTGATGAGAATACATCTAATAATTAATTAATGTAATTAAATATGCGCATGTAATTAATCAGATCTTCCTGTGCACATTAAGGTAAGGTGATATTATAAGCCTTTCAACTTCGGCTACACATTCACACAGTTGGCGATTTTTTTTTTTTTTCCACATCCTTCCATCATTTAGCAGCTGCAGATGTGCTGCTTTCAGTGTGGATTATGTGTTTAACTTTGTTATAGTTTTTTAAAATGATAGTTTGCTCCTCGTTTTTAAAATATGTCGTTCTGCTGTCAGTACATGTGTCTGTTTGTGATTGGTCAGAAACTGCAAACACCTCTTTAATGTGAACGAGCTGAAACCAGAAAGCCTGAGTTAACAGGAAGTCGAGAACCACCGTCGTAGTAGCAATTATCTGTGACAGCGAGTTTCCGCTTTGTTGAGCGAGCTCAGGCAAAGAGACCCTGAGTATGTTGAACTTGCTTCGTAGTTCACCCCTCAGATCTCCATATATGTTTGTTTTTTGTCTCATCTGTTTGGGAGGACATTATTCAGCATGTCACCATTTTGCCATGAGGAGTATGAGCCAAATAATCTGTCTGATGTACATATATGCTTCTCCCTTCACAGGAAGCTTTGACGCCTTCATGCAGAAGGAGATCTTTGAGCAGCCGGAATCAGTCGTAAACACTATGAGAGGCCGGATTTGTTTTGACTCCAACACAGGTGACCTGTGATCTTTTAAGCTGTGATACCTTCAAGGTTTGACGATGTTTTGAACACCCGAGCAGGTCCCTGATAAATATTAGCATTAGTTAGCAATTTTAACTGAATCAGGTCATGCAGACAGGATCTGCAGTTTGTTTATTGACTGTCTTACCATTGCTTATAGACATCTTAATTTTGAAGAACAAAATGCACTCACATACTTAAAATATTAATGCACTAATCACTGTAGCCCCACAGTGTCAGTCACCTATATTCTCTAGCTTTATAACGGAACAGACAACACGAGTACTACATTGTACAGTATATACATGTGGAGTAATCTCAAAAACTTGTTCCAAGGAGCCTGATTTACTTTCTAAAAATTCACTATCTACTAATGGTAGAAAATACATACACGACATCTTGGCACTCCTGAGGTAAATTAGTTTAAAATGATTCCAGTATACATTAATGTTGACTGTCTTTCCTTGTATTTCCTCAGTGGTTCTTGGAGGGCTGAAGGACCACTTGAAAGAAATTAAACGCTGCAGACGTCTAATAATGATTGGTTGCGGCACAAGTTTCCACGCTGCAGTGGCTGTGAGTAGAGACATTACATTTTCATATTAGCGTGTGTACGCTGGATGATGACATTTCATGTGAAACCCAGTAATCATTAGTAACAGTGAAGTTAAAAACATGGAAGTCTCTGTTTGTATGGAACGTGATGAAACGGCTGTTTCTATTTACCTACTCTTCAGACCAGACAGATCCTCGAGGAGCTGACGGAACTGCCCGTCATGGTGGAGCTGGCAAGCGACTTCTTGGACCGAAACACGCCTGTTTTCAGAGATGACGTTTGCTTCTTTATCAGCCAGTCAGGTGACAATAACAAACATTAACCCAGGATACCGCTTGTTACTGTCTGTTAGCATACGTATTAAGACAATGACCAGAAAAACTTGCTTCACACCATCAGGTTCAGTGTGAAACCTTTTGACAGTCTAATGCCTTCTTCATTTTTAACACAGACGTGATTGTGCTGTGATTCTTACAATACGACCATATATTTTCTTTCTCTGTGCTCCCTTAGGAGAGACAGCAGACACTTTGATGGCACTGCACTACTGCAAAGATCACAGCGCTCTAACAGTTGGAATAACCAACACTGTGGGCAGCTCTATTTGCAGAGAAACTGACTGTGGAGTCCACATCAATGCTGGGCCGGAGATAGGAGTGGCCAGCACAAAGGTACGGTTTATACGGAGCATTTGTAGGTTAATAAAATCTTTTCAGAATCTGGCAACAGCTATATGCAAAATAGACATGGCTTTTAATTTTATATAAGATGACTTGTAGTATAAATATAATTTCAAATGTATTATAAAACTTCCTGCTTAACAACACAACTGTGTTATTTGTTATGTGAGCTGTTTCCGCTCCACTGTTCAGCTTGAGAGTTATGCAAGTTTTTCCTGTGTGTGTGATTCAGGCTTACACCAGTCAGTTTGTGGCCCTCATCATGTTAGGGCTGATGATAAGTGAGGACAGAATCTCCCTACAGAAGAGAAGGCTGGAGATCATTAATGGCCTCAGGGTGCTACCTGGTCAGTACTTCAACAGACACAACAAATCACAAACACAAAGTCATCTGTAGTCTCAGCATAAGCACATTTTAAAATGGGGACAGACAGATGCTGAACCACATTAGCAAAATACTGCATCACCTGACTAAAACCAGTACTATTATGCTTTCACATGTTTATTCTTCTTCTACCCTCATAGAGCTGATAAAGAAGGTGTTGTCCCTGGATGAGAAGATCAAGGCCATTGCTAATGAACTGTATCAACAAAAGTCCCTTCTGGTTATGGGCCGAGGTTTCAACTATGCTACCTGTCTGGAGGGGGCGCTGGTGAGTTGAAAATGTCACTGTTTTATCTGCAATTAATTTCTCCGGGTATAACATAATTTTTGAGTTTAGTAAAAACGTTAGATGCTGTAATAGTTGTAATGCTGGCTGTACTGTATGGTATCTTAATTTTTAATGGTAATGTGATGAGCTATTCTTTTTATTCTTATACAGAAAATTAAGGAGATCACGTATATGCACTCGGAGGGCATCCTGGCCGGGGAGCTGAAGCACGGTCCTCTGGCTCTCATAGATAAAGACATGCCAGTCATCATGGTCATCATGAGAGATGCCTGCTATACTAAGTGCCAGAATGCTCTGCAACAAGTCACAGCCAGATCGGTAAGTCCTGGAAAAACACATTTTACTGAAATAGTATCTGCAGGCATTGAAGCACACACCCAAAGAAATGCACATCCACACAAATGTTACGTTCAGAATGGCAGTTGTAACAGAAATTAATGAACTGAGTGACTAATAATGTTCTTGCCCTCTCGGCTTCTCTCTCCATCAGGGTCGGCCCATCATCCTCTGTTGCGAGGACGACTTGGAGGTGACTGAGAATGCCTACCAGACCATCCAGCTGCCACAAACTGTGGACTGTCTGCAGGGCATCCTCAGTGTCATCCCCCTGCAGCTCCTGTCGTTCCACTTGGCCGTCCTGCGAGGATATGACGTAAGTAGTTAACACAACTTTTGACTTTGTGCAAATTCCAAATGCATATGAAAAACAATTTCAACTTCAGGTATTTTTGCTGTAACATTTGTTTTAAGAAATAAAGGAGTTACATGCTTTTTATCAGACTAAGTCTTAAATAGATATGTGAGATATTTTGTGTCTGTTAATCTGATTAGTGACCATACTCATTACCTTAGTAAATAAGGTATCAACATTGGACTGTGATATCTATAGAAATATATATATATATATTCATACTACTGCTGCACTTGCTAAAGCTGTTTATCTGTGTGTGTGTGTGTGTGTGTGTGTGTGTGTGTGTGTGTGTGTGTGTGTGTGTGTGTGTGTGTGTGTGTGTGTGTGTGTGTGTGTGTGTGTGTGTGTGTGTGTGTGTGTGTGTGTGTGAACTATATGTTTTACTTTCAAATGGCAGTTTTAGCACAATTTGTAGTTTGCTAAACTAAATATTTAAGGTTTGGTCTGACATAGTCTTAATCCTTTTGCATTTACCTTCAAAAACAGCTTTTTCAGGAGATTGAATAAGCACAATATTTCTATGATTTACACATTTTTGGCGTGTGTAATGTCTTTTCACCTTATCACATGGGTAGGGACTGATTAGTGACTAAGGCATGGATGTGTGCAGTGAGGATTTTCTTTTCACACCACCTTAAGAACTATTTGGTCCAGCCTCTGCAGGACCATTTCTCTCTACACGTTTTCCTAGCCTGTAAATGTGTTAGTTCAGAGTACAAAGGACGTTCAATGTACCCATTTACCAAGTTGTCCGTGCACTTTATGGCACAAACTTTTAAAGATAAATCCATATAATGGCATATTTTTGCCAGTGTGCAATTTTTACACCATCCACCCTAATATGATGTCCACCGATTGGAAAAGAGTTGTACAGCACATTCACACTCATTGATATCGTGTAATTTGACAAACCGCTCTTTCTGTTTGCAGGTTGACTTTCCCAGAAATTTGGCCAAGTCTGTGACAGTGGAATAATTACAGTTCACAAAGCCCAGGAGTGAAGAAATGAGACTTTAGGAGATCTGCAATGCAATTGTGCAATCAAACATTCAGTGTGTGTGTGTGTGTGTGTGTGTGTGTGTGTGTGTGTGTGTGTGTGTGTGTGTGTGTGTGTGTGTGTGTGTGTGTGTGTGTGTGTGTGTGTGTGTGTGTGTGTGTGTGTGGCAGGATGGGCGTGAGAAGGCTGTATTTGTGTGTGTGGATGATTCTGCGAGGGAGATTGAGAGAAAGTAACAGACAAAGGAGCAGGTTTAGGGTATAGTTAACTTTTTGAGAAGAGAAATGTGAATTCTGACCAAATACACTGCTGTGGGATGGCCCATGCCATTGAGGCCTTCCAGAACAATCTATGAAAAAAAACATTCACACAGCCAAAGCAGCCTGCTGTGCCTTTTTCTAATCATGACTTGAGCCAAATGCAGAAAAGCGCTGACATGGAATATTAAAGTGTTTACAGTTGTGCAATAAATGGACCAAATGCGCATTGAATGTACACAATCATTAGGTGATTAATTCTCTTCCTACTTTATGAATTTCTTTATGTTCTGCTCTGTTGCATTGCAGAGCAAGTAGGAATTACAAAGATTTTTATAAAGATATCTGAAAGAGAGTTATAAAATCTCATTTTTAATATTTCATTGTAAAGTCATGTAATCACTGTGCCTGGTGGGCCAGTAACCCATAACTTTAATAATTTTGTCTTATTATTATTTCATTTTAAATTAAAATATATTGTCAATTCTGTTTAACAGAATTGGGGTTTCCAAAGTCAGTTCATGGTAGAACATGGACGTTTCTTCCAAACTTTCTACACTTATTATTGTCATAGGGTGGAGCCTTTTGATTATTTAAAGAGCACCCGTGCAGCAAAAACAAATCACTATTGTGATTTTGAACAGTACTTTTGTTTTGTCAGCCATTTGTATGGGTTTATAATAATGATAATCTGTATTTAACTGATTCTGTGTTTTATTGGGGCTAAAGAGATGGTTTGATTTATATCTTTAACTATGATTGTATTTTATACTGTATGTTTTATAGACATAAATAAGCTCTATCAATCAATAAATAGATAAAGCATTCTATTCAAAATATGAAGTTGTCTTTTTCTTATTTCTACTTGTCTGTTGAATTGAAATAGTTATTTTGATGCTAAATACGTAATGGCATATTTAAATTGTAAGTGCAATTCCTTCCGTCTTTAGTTAGTCCTTTTGCCAACAATAAATATTTTTTTCTATTACAGGAGGATCAAAGCTTGAAAAGATGGTTATTTTTTTGTTTTGTTGGTGATATGAGCATGCATGGACATTAATTCAGTCTCGCCTCATGTCTTCTAAAACATTATTGTTACGTTATGCACAAAATCAGTCCGGGTCAGTCTATGGGTGCAGTGATAAGAGGTATTGCAGATGGAAATGACAGAAAGGGAAGGAGCCAGTTCAGAAAAATATCCCAACTCCACAAAATAATAAATGTCTATTTCATGTTTCCAGTGAAACCTTACAGTGCATCCAATATAGTGGTCAGGTGTAACTACTGTAAGTGCCTTTATGCCAGTAAATAAATATATATATATATATATATATATATATATATATATATATATATACAGTAGGCCTACTTATACTTTACTTGCAAAATAATTTCATTTTATTTTATTTGATAAAATTCTGCTTCAACCAATTGTAAGAGTTTACATGACATTAGTGAATCAGCAGTACTACTACTACTACTACTGCTACTACTAATAATAATAATAAATAATAATAATAATTCAGCTGTTGCTACTTTTAATTTTGGTACTTTAAGTAAACTTAAAGCTAATTGGCTTACTCACGTTCATTTGTGACTATTATTATTATTAGCTGTACTTACCACAGAAAAGGAACTGATTACTACATCCACCGTTGATCTTATATACTGATATTCTAATCAATAACCTGCAGAACAAAAAAGTTTTTCCACCAAGTTTTTTTGGAAGAAAAAAAACAACTTTGCGCCCACGTACACTCTTGCGCGATGACGTCACCCCTGTAGTCTGTCCCTGCTTGTTGTGGCGTTCCGTTCCTCCGCACCCGCCGTCCCTCCGTGTTGCCGCTGGAGTTAGCTCGGAACTGGAGGAAGGTCTATCTGTCGTGACAGCCGGGGCCGGTCGTCCTCCTTAACTTTTCCTAGTCCGGGCCGTATCTGAAAGACGAGAGTGTTTTATCTGGGTTTTCGATGCATGGGAGTGCCCTGGGAGCGGCGACGGGAGAAGGTAGGTCTCGCCTGCTGCTGCTGCTGCTGCCGCCTCCTGCCGTCCGTTGGTCCGTCGGAGCTTTCAGTTCAGCCCCGGCGGCCCGACTACCGCATTGCCGCCGATAGAATAAATAATAATACCAAAAAAAAAAAAAAAAAGACCGGTAGTGCAGGCCCCGGTAACTTTGTACCCTGCCAAACGTGAGGTGAATTCAACCCACGGTTATGTTTGTGTAACTTTGGCTGTGTGAACCGATGATTTTTCTGACTCCGCCAGAGCGACGATTGCCAGCGGCGCTGCGGCCACGGTGTGTCATACACGGGTGACTTCATACCTCGGTGTGTGTGTGTGTGTATGTATATGTGTATGTGTATGTGTGTGTGTCTCTTTTAGAGCAGGCATGCCCATGCCTGTGGAAATTACAAAATATCTCAGTTTCACCCGGCTGCTCTAACACGTATGTTCCTCACAGAGCCACGCTGATGATGCACATTCAGCTCCAATGAATGACATTTCTGTAGGCCCGGTCCGCTCAGGTCCTCAAACCTGAACCAGTTACCACCAACACAGGTGCACATGTGACGAACCCTCACCCCCCATTTAGTTTACACGGCATGTCAGAGGCATGTTAAGATCGCCGACGGAGCGCGCACCATGTGTACACTGGATTAATCTGAAGTCTGAAGCATGTTAAAACATAAACAGACTGGCACGGGTTGTTTTAGCCGACGGCACAGAGGGATGACACACAGCCAACACCACGAAAGGATGCCAAGACTGTTCATAGCTTTGTTTAAAAAAAAACGTCAAGAGCAATAAATATGGATTTTTGTAACAACAAAATTTTTACAAAGACATCTTTTGCATCTATCATCCTCTTTAAAAGGCTGGTCTTTGGTCTTAAAGCCTCATAGTGCAGCAACCGCAGCCTACATGTAGTTTTACCCACCCCTGCTGTGTTTTGTAACTCTGCTACATCAGGATGAGATGCTTGAGTCCTCAGGCCATGCTAATCTGTTATCACAGCCAGCTCACTGACTCCCATCCACCTCCCAACAGACCCAAAGGCTGGACTGGACCGAACTGGTCAGTGGCCACGATTGAGCTTGAGTTGAAGGATGGTGATGCTTTGTGTGAAGGTCACTTCTCTCATCCTCCTTCGGTATTAAAGCTAACCCAAGAATACCCTCGCACAATTATGGATTCAGGGATAGGAAAAGGGTAAGAACAATCTACAGTCCTTCTATCTTTTCATTACTTATTATTTTGTGGCACGGACGTGCAAGGCATTAAGCCCAGTGCCTCTCTGTATACGTTAGCAATACACTGGCAGCACATCACAATAGGTTGCCAGAAAGAAGCATTTAACTCAGGAACTGCCTTTTGTCAGTGGATATTGATTTGATATTTGAATGATGCCACACGTTATATCTTAATAGAGTTTCACTCCTTAATTGTTAGGTTGTTTGTTTAGTTCCAAAACCAACACCGTCCACATGTTGAAGAGCCCTTCAGCAAGGCACATCTACTCTGTTTGTGGGGAAATATAATCTGCTTTGCCAGCCAAATTTATGTCGTTTTTTTCGGGCCTTTGTAGCTACAAACTAACTTTACTTCAATGTTATCTAAATTAGTTATACGTTATTATTTTTCAGGTATTTATTGTAACCATCTAACTAAATCTAACTTTTCCTTCCTTTAAATCTTCAGTCGTTCTGTCTTGCTAAAAAAAAAAAATGAAAGTTGATCAATACTAATCGCTGGCCGAGCTTTCTCTGCAGAGAACACAGTTACTTTAAACTGACAGCTTGTCTTTGCAGTAAAACTGCTCTGAGATGCAGCGTTATTCATGTTTGGAAATGTTTAATCACAGCATTCTCAAATGAACTTGTAATTAACTTGGCAGGTTTGCCAGTAGATTTTGTGACTTGTTGAAGTGGACATTGTGATCAGCGTTATTATACAATTCATTTTGTGACCTACAGTTGTTTTGCAGGATTTGATAATTCATTATTTGGGTTTTGTTCACATTTACAGGTGTGCTTGTAAAAAAAAAAAAAAAAAAAAACAACATTCTTTTCTTCTTGTATCCTGTTTCCCTTTGATGTATCCTCCATTGTAGTGTACCTGCAATGGCCCAGGTTTCCCTTCGGGGATATTAACTTTCATCCGCACGAATCAAATCCCCTTTGAAATTAAAAAACGTCCTCAATGCCTGCTGGCCAGGACTCTAACCGGTGTCTACTCGAAGTGTCTGTCAGACTTTATTAGCTCACATGCAGTTTTCAACATTCAGTTGATCCCTGTCCCTGCATCTCTGTATCTGTGCTGGATCAACAGTACATTTAGTGGATGGTTATATCTAACTGGCAGCAAGTGAAGGATTGTGCATTCACTCTGCCTGCTGTACCTGAACAGGGTTTTGGTTTTGATTAATGGACCCTTTGTAGCTTTCTTTAGCTTGATGTGTGTGTTGTGAATCAGCAGTACAAGAGGAAAAAGTCAAAATGCCACTTTTGCCGTGCAGGTGCCGGCCAAAATTAGCAGACGCTGTATATTTCTGAAAGAGGAAGGTGTTGCAGGATGTTTGTTGCTCGAGGTCTCGTGCTGTGGCTTAGAGTTTGTGCCACCTTAGTGTCAAGGAATCTTTCATGTTATTCTAATTGAGTACAGGCCGGGCATTAGCTTGCTGTTTCTCCTGCACCTGCATTTTTGAATGATTATGTAATAAAGAAAAGCTCTGCTTACATGTCACAAATACAATAATCATCAAAAATGTATCCGTCAGTGGAGCTTTGAGGAGGCCATTGGGAAGATGGGAGAAAATCAGAAAACCAGAAAAGGGCAGAGGAGTGAGGGAATGTCGCACCATCAAAGAACCAAGACAAAGCCAAGGAAAATGGAAAGATTGAGAGAAGCATGAAGGAAATAAAGGTCTTTGCAACTCTCCCCTTGGGTGTATAGCAAGAGAGCCAGCTGGAAGTACATGTGAGAAGGAGGAGAAACAGCCAGGGGAGGAAGAAAGTAGATATAGATGAGAAGGATTCATTTTTCATCAGAGTAATGGTGTGGATGCAGACCCACACCGCCTACATTTAAAGGCATTTTTACAAATCAATATGGAGAAGAGAAAAGGCAGCATGTTTGAGAGAGATTAAAAACCCTGACTTAAAAAAAGAAACAATTTGAGAACAAAGGAGCATAAGAAGGAAACAGAAAGAATAAGATGACCAGCAGAGACTGAGGCTGGATAATACAACTAAATGAAGACATGAACATAGTGGGAAGTATCTCAACGAGATCAATAGAATAACGGAAATCCCGGAACTATTTACTTATAATTATTACAGTATTTAAACATCTTGACAGTACAGATACAGTTCATTATGTCCATATTTGCTATTTGTTTTTCTCGACCAAATTTGTATATACATTTAAAAAAAAATAATTTTAAAGAAAAGAACTGGGGTAGGGCAAAAAAATGTGACAATGAGAAGACAATCAAGGTTAGTTTTACATTAAATCTTTAAAGTTTGAATTGCGCCTGTCAAGTTTTTCTTCTTTTTTTTGCCAATAGCGATATATCTGTGAAAAATAGTATTAGCATATTATTGATTAAAGTTAAAGTTAAGCAGTTCTGAAAAAGGGGGGGGGGGATTTAAATGCAGAATTTGAAAATATAGTCCTCCACCTGCAGCTTCCCCTTTCTATCTCTGTCCTAAGCCCCCAGAAATGAAAAATAATCGTTATATTAAAATAAGAATTGGCTGCGATCAACTGACATTTTTGTCGTGATATTGAAAATACATCCACTGAAGTTACACCATTTTGTGCAACAAATGATCCATGACAATTCATTCCCCCTTCTGCCCAGTAGTCATTTCAAATCAAGGCCTTAGCAGTGAAGTTAGACACGTGCCAGTAGTTCCACCTCTACTGACTGATGAAGCTGTTTGCTCACACATGCTGTCACACTGTCACAGCAGAGACTGAGCCGCAGCTTGAGGTGTTTTCTGGGTCCATTAGATCATAACCTCTCCCCTGCCGCTTCTTTGTTTTAGCACTTTATCTGTCTGACCATGAAAATCAGTCACCGATTGTGTCATTGTTCCCCGTCACGCAGAAAAGACCAAAAACAACAAAAAAAAAAACTAAAAACGGACTCCCTTTAAGTCTTGGCTGTTTTCTGAAGGAATGACAAACAGCCGTGACTGCTCGCTGTTGCATAGCTACACGATCGTGTGTCCTCGCCCACGCACACACGCACACACACAGACGACAGCCAAGAATAATACCCCTCCACTTCCTGCCGGAGGAATCAATGCCATATTTGTTATAAACACGCAATCGGGTCACGTGTTTTATTTACATGTATGCGCTTATCCGGTGCTGATGGCCGCGCGCACACACTTGTAGTAAAGCTGTATGTATCCAAAACATAGAGAACGTGCTTGAGCCAAATGCTGCCTGCACGAGTGTGTGTGTGTGTGTGTGTGTGTGTGTGTGTGTGTGTGTGTGTGTGTGTGTGTGTGTGTGTGTGTGTGTGTGTGTGTGTGTGTGTGTGTGTGTGTGTGTGTGTGTGTGTGTGTGTTACATATGTATGTGCTAAGGCTGCGTGTGTCAGCCTGAGTTTAAAGATGGCAGTGAGAGCCTCAGGAAGTCCAAGCTGTCAGCCTCCTCTGTTCTCATGTATACACCAAAACATGAGCAGCTTCAGCTTCAACCCGCTGCTACCTTTGGTGGATGAACACATTTAGATCAGACTGGTTGACTCTAGACTGGGCTGAAAATGAGAAAAACGTTAACAGTTTAATCACCTTATCTCACTGATGTAGGCTTATTATTGTGAGAACTTGTTTACCATTGCGCCTCCCTGTTCGGAGAAAGGAGACGCCGTGTACATCTGAACTGCCTGCCATGAACTCGGTCAGGCTGTTTGGGTGTTAATCTGTTTTTCTGTGTGTGTGTGTGTGTGTGTGTGTGTGTCGTCGTCGACCCCTCGAAGACAGTGCTGGTGGTCCTGACTGTTCAGCAGGATGAGTGAGGCGGAGGGCCAGTTCTACAGCGTTCAGGTGGGAGACTCCACCTTCACTGTTCTCAAGCGCTACGAGCAGCTCCGTGCCATCGGCTCCGGGGCCCAAGGCATCGTCTGGTGAGAGCCCGTTCTTTTATTAGCTTTTTGCCGATTGTGTAATCAGCCCCGGGTTTAGTTCATATTCTGAGTTCCTCACAATTAAATAGGCATGGCCGCTGTTGCCTAATTGGCCCTTTCATAGCCAACATTTTTGACTTCTTGCTGGAGGAGAAGCACAGGTGTGAATAATAAAGTGAGTCATTGCTGAATTGGTTTCGCCACTTTAGCTCCATGAGCTGGTATTGCACATGCTGGCTCTGTATCACAATATCATGGTTTACTGGGACTCTCAAGTGGAGCTATTCCTGATGTTATTAGTAACACCTGCGATGTCCCTTCTATGACACGTTGAAATACCTGCTGGGAAAAGAACCATTATCACAAAATCACACATGCAATGTTTTGTTTTTGCTCTTCATTGAAGCTATATGATGTTTACACTGAGAACAAATAATTGGAAATCGAAATGGACGGTATGGTGGTACAGTGGTGAGGACTGTCTGCTCACAGCAAGATGATTCTGAGTTTGAACTTCAGAAATATAAACATGTTTTAAAATGTTTTCACACATCAAAACCCCCGGTGGCTGCTAGTAGGGCTTTAGACTGAAGTCTTTTCTTTTTTAATTGATTCCTCCTCTTTAGGGAATTGATTAAATGCACTTTTGCTTTGAGCAGCCTCTTTTTATGTTTAAAGTGAGAAGAGAAAAAAAAAAAAAAATCTTATGCCACTGTTTTCCTCACTTTAAAAGATAAATTACAACATGTGTTTTTTGTTGTTGTTTTTTTTCCCCTCCAGTTGATGGTAAATCAGACAAATGGTTCTCTCAGTGGGATGCATTTATTTTCTGCTTTGATAACCTTTGCCTCTCTCTGTTCCCTCCTCCATGTGTTGCGTGACCAGTTCTGCTTTAGATACAGTCCTTGGTATACCGGTGGCAGTGAAAAAGCTTTGTCGGCCCTTTCAGAACCAGACCCATGCTAAGCGGGCCTACAGGGAGCTGGTGCTACTCAAATGTGTCAACCACAAAAATGTAAGACTCACAATTTAATTCAAGACAGTTTTTGTCTGCCTGCTTGAAGATGTGTTGTACGTTGTTGTTGTTGTTGTTTTTATAGATAACGCTTAATAAGTCAGTTAAGGCAGTTATTAATGGCAATCAAATTGAATTCAACGTTTTAAAAATTGGATCCCTCTGTTGTGATTCGAGAAAACTGACTGGCAGCCAAAGCACAAAGCACTTCAATTATCTCCTAATCCGAAACAATGTACAAACTTGAGAAAAGAGAGAAGAGGGTCAGCTGCCTGCACTGCTGATAAAGTTTCGTACTCAGAGCGAGAGAATCCTAATGAACCCTCTGCCCTCAGTTGGCTCGCTCTCCACCGTGAAGTGGATGTAGATGGGAGAGTAACAGAGTGGACTAATGGGCTGTCTCTCTGCTTGCAGATCATCCGTCTGATCAATGTTTTTACGCCTCAGAAGTCCTTGGAGGAATTCCAAGACCTGTGAGTGGCAGTGGAGTGTTTTTATGACTGTAACAATCAACTCTTTGCTTTGCTTTTCCGTCAGGATTCAGAGGTTTTAGCTGAAGTGTTTTGTTTCTTTGTTTGCTTAACTAACATCCCCCTATTTACATATCAGCCTCCTCTGCTGCTCTGCTTTGCTCTGCTCTTATATTTTTTTCTACTTTCCTTTCTTTTGCCTCTGATCCTTTGTTTGCTTCTTGACTACCTTTTCTTCCTATTTCGGTGTATTTATTCCTATTATCTTCTTCCCTGCACTTGTAGCTCATAATCTACTGAAATACAATCTCCATTTCACCTTTTTCATGACCTTCTCCCTGCTCAGGTATCTGGTGATGGAGCTGATGGATGCCAGCCTATGCCAGGTGATCCACATGGACTTGGACCACGAAAGGATGTCCTACCTGCTCTACCAGATCCTGTGTGGAATCAGGCACCTGCACTCTGTTGGCATCATCCACAGGGTAAGTACCCTGTACTGAGGCAGACAATACAATTTTTACACCCTGCATAAATATCTTAAAGAGTCACTTAAATGGTCTCGCTGGTTGAAAATGTGTTGTGTCACTGCAGGGTTTGGAGGTGTATTTATTAGTATGTGAAAAGGTGACATTAGAAATGTTGTGCTTCTAATTTTGGGAGTTTAGCTTGAGCAAAAGAGCATTTCTATGATTTTAAAATGACATTGGTAACTTTTGAAGGTAATGGTAAATGCCCTCTAAAATGACTGGATTAATCTTAAACTAATCATCCTCCATCTCCTGTTTCTATAGAAACAAATAGCTCAAGTTGAATGTTTTTCACATATTACTTTGCAGAATTTCATGTATTTCTTTCCCTTCAGGACCTGAAGCCCAGTAACATTGTGGTGAAGTCAGATTGCACTCTGAAGATCTTGGACTTTGGCCTGGCGAGGACGGCCTGCACGAACTTCATGATGACCCCCTACGTGGTGACCAGATACTACCGCGCCCCGGAGGTCATTCTGGGCATGAAGTATAAGGAGAATGGTGAGTGTAACCAAGCATCTGACTTGTAATGGTAGATTTAAAGAATGTATTTCTCTGAAACATGAATAGGATCTGACAGAAAGATGAAACATTATAGCTTTACTGCTAAGACCACATTGGCATACAACACTGCTCCGTCCCATTACAATTATTTCATAATTTAGCCTGAACAAAGGGGGACTGTGATTGTTTGATGTGACTATATATGTCCATGTAATGCTGTCATGTGTTGATAGGAAGGAAATGATGAACAGATCAGGATTCATAAATTCTGCCTCTTCCCTGGAACTCTTCATGCTCTTGAGGTTTTTGTCCTTTTTGAGCAATTGTTGATTCTGTTTTGTTTTGTTTTCTTCTAATTGAATGCTTCATTAACATATGTTAACTCTGGTTCCCTGTGGAACCTGGTACAGTATAACGAAGAACCATCGATACAGATTAATATTGACTTTAGATTTAGAAACAGTACTATGATCACATGTTTTCTCCAACAGACTCAGTTGCAGTATTTGAATGAGCAAAGAAGCTGAACAGATGGTGCAACCTTGTTGTTGCCTACAGTACACAATCGCAAGTCTCTGATCCAGTTGTGCTCTTGCTGGTTTCAAGTTTGGCTTTATTAGCGTTTGACGACTCCAATGAATGTATTTACTATGCCGCTACTTTGCTGCAGTGGACCTGTGGTCAGTTGGCTGCATAATGGCTGAAATGATCTCTCACAAAGTCCTCTTCTCCGGAAAGGACTGTATCCTTCCTTGTTTGTCTCCCTCAACTTACCAGCTGTTTTCTCTAAGCTGTAGCTGAAGACACTGAGATGCCGTTTATTCAGGTCGTTAAAACGCATCCAAGAGAGGGAAACAAAAGTTGAACAAATATGAATCCTTTATTTCAGAGTGTACTCCACATAGGACCATGTAAGTGTGCAATATATCCACTGCAGTCGAGCCAAAGTAACAAAGTAACCAAAAGAGAGAGTCTGGTAATTCAAATCCTTCCTGAACTAGCTTAACTACGAGGCGGTTGATTAAACATGAACCGTCACATTCGGTTAGGATTACCAACCAGGAAAGACCAATCAGACTTTTCTGTGACTTTGCTTAAATATGAAACTCCTTTTTGCCAAGTTAAGAGTGTCTAATCTGTTAAAGCAGACACAATATAATAGCGTAACCTGTGCAGTGTTTATGATTTATGTAACGTTTGTGTGGACTTGGCCTTGAGTTTTCTGTAGAGACTTTATTGGCGAGAGAGAGAGAGAGAGAGAGAGATGGCTTTTAGTTCCAGTGAACCAGAGGGAAGAGAGACGTTAATGGCTATTTGCCACTTATAAACACTCTCAAGCAAACAGTCAACTTGGGGGAGAGAGAGAGAGAGAGAGAGTGACACTAACTATGTCCTCCTCTGCTAAGCGCATGCACACTCACGCAGGGAAAGTGAGGGAGAGAGCAACAGCTGTGTAAACCGATAAGCAGAGCTGAGGAGAATGGCCTGGAAGGCTGCAACTGGTTCCCGAGCCAGAGAGTGAAAAGGAGGCCTAGCTGAAGATGAATATGATGAAAGCATCAGGCCGTGGTGCAGCATGAGAGAGAAAGAGAGCTAGTGTTTTGCATTTCAATGTTTGTCATTTGCAGTTAAACCACGGAGCATGTTGGTCATCTGTGCAGCCATGTCATTTTACTGTCCCTCTGGTGTGTTTTATATCGTCGATGTTATGTGATCATTTTTATTTAATATCTTTTTGTGTGTGTGTGTGTGTGTGTGTGTGTGTGTGTGTGTGTGTGTGTGTGTGTGTGTGTGTGTGTGTGTGTGTGTGTGTGTGTGTGTGTGTGTGTGTGTGTGTGTGTGTATTTGTGTGTGTGTGTTTGCTTGTGTGTTCTCTGTTCCCAGTGGACATCTGGTCAGTGGGGTGTATCATGGGAGAGATGGTAAAGGGCAGCGTCATCTTCCAGGGCACCGATCGTATCCTTCACCTGCTCTCATCGTCTCTTTGCCACTTCTTGTCCCTCTTCTTTCATCTTTCATTCTCCACGAAGTTCCTCGTCTTACGGTTATCCTCGCACACTTCGTGTTACCCCCTATTAACATTATCTGTTGAATAGATCCACCACAGATTTACAGCAGACCTAAGTTTAGACAAATATCTTGTGTGATCGCTGTCCTCTTCAATCGTTATTAATCTGTATTCTTGTTGTTCAGTTACTTTTAATCTCCTTAATTGATAGAAAGAATCAAATCGAAGTGATTGAAATCATTTGCATTTATATTGGCTGTGTCTCTGTTTCTAATGGATTTGGTCACTTCACTCACCACACTACCAGCTTCAGTTGCGCTGTACATTCACAGCCAAGTAGCTGAGAGCGGATGCATTGCGCAAGTGTGATTCCAGGTTAGATTGCTTTTCATCCTGGGAGGTAATTTACCTTCTACATTTGTAAGCCAGCAGGTCGTTTATATCTGTATTTTTAACTATGTTAAAATGGTGTCAGGGATTGTAATGTCACTCTGTTGTTCGGTTTGTTCGGGCCACCACATTAGACTAGACTAAAATATCTCAGCGTCCACTCGGTGGTCTGACACAGAATTTAAACAATGGGCCCTTCAGTCCTGACTTCACATATCTATACTGACTTTTCTTTTTTGCGCCACCTCGTAGTTGTGAGGACACCTACAGATGGATTGGCATTGAATTCAGTACACAAATTCAGGTTTCCCTGAGTATTACCAACTGTAATAGCTGGTAATACTCTGATTCAAAGCACCGTCGCCGGGTCTGCACTTAAATTTGTCCTATTGTCAGGTTCAAGAACAAATATCTTTCCCGTTAAACTCAGCTGTACTTTTTGTGCTAATAAGATGGTGAACATGGTAAATATTAAACTTGCTTCACGTCAGCTTGTTGTGAGCATGCTGGTACTAGCATTTACAGTTGCTCGAAGCACCACTGTGCCTGTTAGCCCCACAAAGCTGTTAGTATGAATGTAGACTTGGTCTTGTTTTGCTGTTTTCTGCACTGAATGTTGTGGATATTTATTCATGTTATACAAAATGCATTCATTTCATGTACTCACTTGATTCTGGGCCTTTTCATATGTTCCTGTCTTTTGCTTACACAATGAATTAATGCCCCATAATGCAACTGGATTTTTCCATAACAAGTGTGTTGTTTAGACATCGATCAGTGGAATAAGGTGATTGAGGTTCTTGGCACACCCAGTTTGGAGTTCATGAACCGACTGATGGAGACCGTGAGGAACTATGTGATGAATAAGCCACAGTATCCTGGCGTCAGCTTCGCCGACCTCTTCCCGGACTGGGCATTTCCTTCTGACTCAGAACATGACAAATTGAAAAGTAAGAACCTTTAGATACTAAATGAAACTTAAACTTCATTTTAAAGGCATGTAGTTACAGTGTGATACCATAAATACCTTGAAATATTGCCAAATTATTTTTTTTTTACTCTCTTTAGGACTGCCTTAATGTACAGATTTGAATAATAAAAAAATAAAAAAAAGGCATTTGTCTGCAGTGTATTGACATAACAAGACATTTCCCTATAAAAGTACAGACACACAAAAGCTGAGAACTCCTTATACAACCAGCTCACAGAATGACCACGCAAGTCAAAGAGGTTCTGCCCTAATCTATGACATTTAGAGTTAAAGATCACATCACTGAAACAAAAGAACAAATCTTGACGTTGCCAGGGATGTTACGCAACACCGCGATTCAGTTATCATGAAGACCACTTAAAAATAAATGATGTCAGAGTGTAGGCCTGTTTCCATAGTGACACTGCCCTTCCTGTGTTGCCATAACAGCGGGTCAAGCACGGGACTTGCTTTCCAAAATGCTGGTCATCGATCCTGAATGCCGCATCTCTGTAGAAGAGGCCCTCAACCACCCCTACATTCACGTGTGGTACGACCCTGCAGAGGCAGACGCGGTGAGGAAGCTGGTCCATTCAAGTGGCGGTACACTTAATCAGAGCAGTGGCTACTTGTGACTTTGCCCTGATATATGCATTTCCTTTTGTTCCACAGCCTCCTCCCCAGATTTCAGATAAGCAGCTGGAGGAGAGAGAGCACACCATCGAGCAATGGAAAGGTAGGACACACTGCCCTCTAGGGAAACAAAAGTAGCAAAGCACTGTAGCTCACAGCTGCATTTTAAGTACAATCGTACAGGAACCTTGTTTTAGAATCACATTTCTACCATGTCTAGTTGTGGATAGACGGTGAAAAGTCGTCTTTATTCGTTGTGACTTTTCGCATGAAAGTCCCGACACCAGTACAGGAAGTTTGTTTGTGCTGAACACTGATAGAGTGTACCTGAGAAATAGAGCTGCTTAATCCTTACAGGCATTAATGTAAATGAATTCAACAACCTAAAAATAAAAAAACAAGCTCTGTGATTCATTCTGTGTTCAGTTGTGGCAGAACGAGAGAGACAGGTCAGTTACCAATGCAACAAGCTGTTTTAATGTTGATCTGTGTAGGTTACAAATGCACCATAATCATTATTTTATCAACAAAAATGTTTCCTCATTTACAGTTACTGAAGCTTTTCAACGTTATCATAAAAAAAATTTTTTTAAAAACATGCCACTGGAAGTTACAAGGTTTATGGGTTATCATGGCAATTAGGCTAAAACTCATCTCACTTTCCTGTGTCATTTTGAACATACAATATGTGTTGAATTACATTTGTAAGAGAAATGCACAGTGTTTTTGTGCATTTCTGTAAGTTCAGAAAATAAAAAAGAGATGAGAACTAAAACATTTACAGTGATTGCATTAGAAAAAAAAGATCTAAATAAAAAGAAATCACTTTATTTTTCCGCGACTTGTAATATTTCTGAGTTCCTGCAATTTGACCACGTAATAATTCCAATACAACGTTGCAAATTTCATCGCAATTTTTTTAGAAAAGCCACCGCAAAGTCAAGCGTTATTGATCGCAACAGTCACAAAATAACTCCTGGAGGTACAGAGCAATTGATGACATTTTGATGAAGAGCGGATGGCAGAACCACCGAGGTAAATATTGTCATAGAAGCTCCAACCATTCTGCACTTAAGGCTTCACTCCGAGCTCACACTGATGCCACCTAACGTTTCTGTCCGCAGAACTTATTTATGAAGAGGTGATTGACTGGGAGGAGAGGAACAAGAATGGTCTGATGAAAGAAGATTGCTCAGGTACGTACATGCACCATATTTATTCATTATCAGCTAGATTGTCAGGAGAAGACATGTATCCTGAAATCTGCCCTTGTGGTCACTTCTGTCCCACTAAAACCGTACCAGAAATGCACTGCATTAGGTCTAAATATTGCTCTTGACTACAGAAGCACCTAAACTTTTTTATTGTCTCGCTCATTCCATTGTGTATGCCCTGAATCAGATGCCGTGTCGGGTTCAGCCTCTCAGTCCTCCTCAGCCAACGACATCTCGTCCATGTCCACGGAGCACACCCTGGCCTCGGACACAGACAGCAGCAGCATTGACACACTGACAGGACCGCTGGACGAGAGTCAGTGAACGCAGTCCATTACCACGTGTCCATCATTCTGCCTGCCTCAGTCCTCCTTCCCATTTACAATATCCAAATATCAATCAAAACATCACCTGCCTTTTTATTTTTTTACCCCCTCATTACCTCCTTTTTATTTTTTTGTTGTGTTTTCTTCTGTCCTCTTTAACCTTATGAAACAGGTCTATTTTTCTATTTTCTTTCCCCCCACCCCCGGGTTTTGGTGGATCTTGTTGATCTTCTTCAAACTTTATTCGGGACTGCTGCCTAGAGGTCAAAGCTATCTGTGCTGTCTGTTGTGTCAAAAGGCTTATCTTTCCCTTCTTGGTGGATGTTTAACTTGATCATGTACATGTGGCGTATGCATCCATATTGATTTACAGGTTACCAGGAGTAGGTGGGGGATTGTTGTTTGTTCTGTATGCCTGTATTTGAATAGTTTTATTTTTTTGGAAAGCATTAAGTTTAGACCAGAGTTTATTGTCGTCAAATTAGAGCAGAAACACATGAAACATAGACCACAGCTGCTAGCTGCTCTCATGCATGTTACGCCAAAAAGAACAAAAGCTTACCATCAATTGATCGCATCAACTATCTGATGTTCATCTGATGATCTTAAGTTGGATCGTATGTTTAGCACGCTCAAAGTAGTGCAGATCTCCGCTGTGGTGCTTTCTGCAAATTAGTTTTTTTTTTTTATCAATTGGCTTGAGTGATGTGGATTTTGAGCTTATACTCCTGACAGCTAGGGGGAGCTGTGGTTGCAGTGTTACAGTTTTTATTTCCTGATATAATGTACTGTATGAAAAGATGTCAACATGTGACACTCCTAGTGGCTATAGACCCTTTCATTACAAATAGATAAGGTGTGCTTGTTTTTTTTATTAAGAAATTCAACATATCTGTAGCGTTATATTAATATTGCAGTCACCCCTATTTGACCTAAGGTACTGACTATCAATGTGTATATTAAAAGTAGATCATAATCCAGTAAATCTGGAAGAGGCAAAAAGATTCATGTATTTATTTTTTTTGAGTTCTTGCAAAATGTTGCACACAACCACAGTGAAGCCCATGGAAATTAAGCCTCGTCAACACATTTCACTGTCAAACAAAAGTGAGGGCTGCTCCTTTTCTAAACCATTCCATCAGTGCTAGAAACGTTACAAATCAATAATGACATCAGACAACATGTAGGACACATATAAAGGCAGTAAAACACAGAAATGGTGTTTAACGTGCATGAAGGCGTGACGCCTATAAGATACCGTAGTTCTTGTCATAAAGAGAAATCCGTTCAGGTCCGTCGTTTTACTTACAGTACCTCGATGTTCTTGGTTCTGAAAGCTTGTTGTATTTTTTTTTATTTTTTTTTGCCTCGTAAGCCTGTATGTGTTATCAAACTGTAATGTGCAGCACTCTTCCTTTTAAATCTCCTCTAAATTGTCCCGAAAGACAGGCTGCAGAGGAAAAGTCTACAGAGAACGTTTGCTCAGCAACAAAACAGCAGACATGTGGTGGTTGAAAATGTGAATGAGACTGTGGAGTCCTGAATCAGAATCTGGTCCATTCAAGTCGAGATTGAAACGTCATGATGAACCCCGGAAATGGACTGCGGCGCTGCTTTTTTGCATAACTGATTGCACAGTGTGACGGACATGCAGAAATATGACACGACGGATTCACTGAGGACTTTTATGCACGGTGTTGTACACATCCATGACCTTATTCTTTCAGTCATGCCTTAAACAACCTGACGAGTGGCCAAATCGCTCTCTAAAATCTTAGCAGATAAAGACTGAGCACCAACGTGCTCAGAACATCTTGTGTATTTATCATGTTTCCAAAAAAAAACCAAACAGCACCATTGTAAACACTGTAAATCTCACAGTTTGTTTCTCCTTTTATTTCCAGAGATGTCCTATGTGATTGCAATGACCACAATATTATCACTTGGCCAACATCTTTTGCTCATACTCAGCTAATAAAGTGGACATCAGTGATTTTTTTTTTTTTCTTTTTCTTTCATTGACTTTGTTTTGTGGAGTTCTCAGATTCTTTACGAGAAAATAACTTTGCATAGCTGTAACCTTTCCCAGATATGAAAGAACATTTTCGACATCATGACGTGAAAAACTATAAACGACCCTAGCTAGAATTTAAAGACTTCTGGTGCTTTTCTACCCTTTGCACACACACTGTTCATATCATCAAACCCCATTCACGTAATCTTTCTCAAAAGCTCTTGACGATGTGTTCTGTCTTCTTTGCCTCGTTGTTGAGCTCTCCGAAGGTGTCAAAGAACTGCTCCATCTCCCTCTGAAGCGTCGCGTTGCGCAGCTCAGCGGCGGTCCGACCCCTTTCAGACTCCACGATCTTAGCCTGGACAACCTGGTACCAGTGCCTCTGCTGCGCGAGGTTCGTCTTCAGACGAATTACCTCCACCTGCAGCTCTTCATTTCTCTGCTCCAGGCTGAAGACGTGATGGGGGAGGAAGGGAGGACGACAACATTATTAATTTACTGGGTCTATGTGAAAGGCTGAGAGCTGGGTTGAACTATTGCACCAATGAGGGGGAGAGGATCGTGGATTTGTGAGTGAAACTGCAGTAGTTTCTTTTTTTTGTAGTTTTAATTCTGCCTGATGTACTTAGAAAGTCAAAAGGTGGATAAGACAGTTAAGCTGTAGGATTCAATCTGTCTCCTTGTCAAGCTGAAATAATTGTCGTACCGTCTTGTCCTTGCCAACGAGTACAAATGCATGACCTTACACTGAGACTTGCTCTATCTATATCAGTAATAAATGAGGTATGTGTTGTGTCTAGGTCAGCAGCATGGCCCCTTAAATTAGCTCTCTTTCCAGTGTCATGAGCTGTTTTTCTATATGCCAACCACACAGGGCTGCTTTTTTTTTTTTTTTTTTTACACCAACCAGCTGTTAACTTGTACAAAACTGGACTCTTTTAGC
The DNA here is from genome assembly GCF_029030835.1 of Brachyistius frenatus. Lineage (NCBI taxonomy): Eukaryota > Metazoa > Chordata > Actinopteri > Embiotocidae > Brachyistius > Brachyistius frenatus. Next base: position 10,377 of record NW_027210828.1, on the reverse strand, counting down.
TTGCTGGTGAAAAAACACATAGACAGAACAAATACGTCCATTTCCACTCTAGACTTAAAACACAAAGCTACATAGTTGTTGTTTTTTATTACTTAATACAACCAATATTTGCATCATAGTGCAGCATGGGAGACTAGTGTGAAACTTTAAAGGAATTTAATCAGAGCTTGGTGCTCTGTGAACCAAACAGGATACAGGGTGAAGCCAGAAGTCAACCAAGGAAACAAAACAGCATAGCTGAGTGGACACACACACACACACACACACACACACACACACACACACACACTTTCTTAGCCTGGGAACACTGTTACCCTTCACTGAAAATACACCACAGGCTGGAAAATTCTCCTACTTAAGTCAGTGAACTGAAAGTGTAATATTGCAGCAGAGAGCACAAGCACAGTCTATTTGAGACATTTTGTGTCTCTTTTACGTGGTGTGATTAATCTCGTTATGTAATTACGTGTACTGTGTGGTTGTAGATAGAAATGCAAGACAAAACAAAATTACCTGATTATCCGGGCGTCGTACTCCTCCCTCTGCCTGACTATCTGCTGCTGGAGGCTGGTGAGGAGGCTGCGAAGCGCACTGGCAGAGGGGTCAGCCAGGGGTACTGGAGGGGGCACCCTGGGAGACCATGTTGGCTGCTTCGGTTGCTGGGCATGAGCGGGTTGCCACGCAGCCTGGCACACAGTTGGGCCTAGCTGAGGGGAACTTGCTGTGCGCTGTTGAGGAGATGACATCGAGAGCTGGGGATGCAGCATCGGGTCCCCCTGCATGAATCCACAGGATCCTGAGTCCGGCTCTGACTCCTGTTCATGCTCCTTGTCTTGGTTTGGATTCTGGTCCTGGTTGCTAGAAGAACTTTTAGCAAGGATGATCTCACAAGAAGACCAGGGGCTTATCTCTTCACTCGCACTGTCACCCTCCATCAGTCCATGCATCTGTTCTGAGGCTCCTGCTTGGTACATCTGCTCCTGCAAGTGTTCCTGCAGGCTAGTTTCCATGCCAAAGACCTCCTGGAGGCTGTCGGTTGTTGCAGCGTCAGGGAGGTTATCATACAGAGACAGAGCACTCCGGTGCTCCTCACTCTGTGACGGGCTGGGACTTTGGTTTACATTAGCTCTGTCCTCTACTCCCCAGATACATCCTTGCTCCCCTCCTCTCCCTCCTCCTCTTGCTCTGTTTGTGCCTGGGCCCAGCTCTGCTTCCCAGGCCTGTCTTCCCAGGCCTCCTCCCCAGCTGCAGTCGCTATGATCTGGCCATGGGCCAGGTCCTCTTCTCCCACTGACCACTGTCTGAGGCTCAGCCACAGTTGGGGTCAGACCAGGCAGAGGGCTGCAGGGGCCAGGGAGTCTGGTTACAGCAGGGAACACAACCCTAATCTCCATTTCCTTTAGCCTGGCCCTCTCTTGCTGCGCAAAAGGTGGGCAGTTGTCGTACAGGGGATCCGGGGAGCAGGAGCTGGCTGTGGTGGGGGTCTCAGTAAGAAGACAGTGCAGCTCCATGGTCCAAGCAGGCACATGGGGGTGCTGAGAGCCTCAGATATCTGCCCTCCCCTTTTCTGTCTGCTGTAATTTGGGATTAAAGGCTTGCACTGTGTCTTTGTGAGCGTAGTATGGAGCTTCCCCCCTTGCCAGGTGCTGATATGTCGTTGGGAGAGGAAGGTGTAGGAGCCCTCCTCCCCTTTGGCTGGCTCTCTACTGTGCCTTTGACAGTACTGCCTAATGGCAGGCAGGTTATAATGTGGGTGTAGCCAATATGTGTGCAAGTCTTTAAGCAGGACTGACATCAGCTGTTACTTTAGCACAGCTTCTGGGGGAGGGACCAGGGTGTAATATAGTCAGTCTCATTCCTAAAGACAGTCACACATAAATGGAACCACAGAAATAGATGGTGGCCGTGGGCAAAAGTGTGAAACACACAATGAAAGCCATAATCTGCACACACTATTTGTGCAATAAAAACAGACAAGGCCACCAGATTAAATTTCTGATTTTTAAAAAAAAATTTTTTTATCATATAATGGTTAAAGAAATGCTGCAGTCCCTACAAAAGTTGGGGACTCACATCATTTTCAGACGCACCAAACCATTCAGTGACCACTCCTGTCCTGATGCAGTGCATCTTGCATTGTATCACGGGAGTATTTTGTCATTCATTTATGAGCAGTTCAGGGTTGATTTTAACCCTGTTGAACAGAGTCATAACTCTTCAGGTCATTACGCATGGCTGCCTCAGTAGCATATTTAAAGTGCCTGTTTGGATTATTTGAGAACATGAAGGTGTCTCAACAGGCACACACTCACGTGGACACACACTCCTGCTCTGTCTCTTCTTTCTCAGACAATCCCACATAGTTTTATATTTTCGAGACGCACGTCATATGTGTGGGTAGATTATGTTACTGCTATGCTAAATTGGATTATATTTCTTTCTTCTTTTTTTTTAAAAGCCATCCCTCCACTGTAGGCAGTCTCAATTAAAACCCTCAACACATTTAAACTTCTGACACGTTCACGCCTCATTGTGAGTGTCCACAGGCTCCGTAGTTTCATTACAACTCATTTCATTAACATTTTGATTAGATAAATGATATAATGGTTAAAGAAATGCTACGGTGATTATTATGATTATTCTGACTTCAACTGTATACCTCTTGAATGGGTCTATTACTGCAGCTGAATCAATGACTTCTTTATTTTAATTTGCCCGATCTGTATCTTCCTCTCGCTCTCAGCCAGGTGGTTGTACTGTAGTTTACCTCATTGAAACTGCTGCAGTTCATTTATCTCATCTGACAGAGACTCAACACCAAAACAGTAAAATGCTGCCATTAGAGCCACATGACAAATCGCAGATTCAGATTTGATCCACATTGTCTGGAAGAAAGGGACATTCTAGCTGGTATCCAGGTGAAGTTACTTTTTTTTCAGGGATGCAGATGATAGGAGAGACAGTAAATGAAAGGGAAAGATTAACAGGCTAAATGGCCAGAGAAATAAGACACATACACTCACTAACACAGCTCTCATGGTGAGTGTGTAATAGACCACAAGGTGGAGCTATAGACAACATTATGAAATTCAGTGGGCGGTGTACCTTGAAATCATTTGAGACGTTCTGAAGTCAAGGATGGCACTTCATTGCTAAACTGTCCAGACAAATGTGTTTTAATGAGCTCCTCAAATGTAACTTAAATTTTTTAGGTTAAACCCTTCTGATTTTGTCAGTTATTTGCCTTAGTTGCATCCCTTTCAGTTGAATATTAGATTTATGTTGCTCAAAGGCTCATTTTTGGGCGATGTTTCCAGAGCTTAATGAAGATCAGATAAGACCTGCTGATCCACTATTGATCAGTGAAGGGCTCCCTTGTTGGGATGGTATCACTGTTAAAGGCATTTCCTCAGGAAACATCTGTACCAGCATTTTTCTTTCCTTTGTCCTTAAATCACCCCCAGTCAAACGGCTGCAGAGGGTACAATAGGAAGTGACTTTATTTGAACGGCATGTGCTTCATTTTGAGAGCACTGATTTACTCTAATTGGCAGAGAACAGTGTTTTTGGGGAGGCCTTGAAGTGTCACTACATGTCTCACATGTTAAGGATGCCCTGCAAACTTCATGTCTGCACGGGCACGTTAAACAGTCAGTTGTCCGTTAGCACAGATGAAACTCCCCTTTTATCTGTCCTGTGTAAATCGCCCTGCATCCTTTGAGGCTGCACAGACGGAGAAGGAATCACAATGTTTTATCTGTTTGTAGACGTGCACTGCAGGATTTAAATGTGGGCAGTTTCCTAAAGCACTTCACTGCATTTCAGTGATCCTCCTCGTGCCATCCTGAACTGATAGGGAAAATGCTTTGGATTATGGGTAAAGTGTTGGTGTAGTTCTCATGGTAAGGCCAGAAAATGTTCCAACATGCCCCTGCTATGACAAAAGTGGCCGCAGAAGAAAACAACCAGTTGGAATACCAGGCATTAATGGCTCGCTCAGATATACGATTTTTGCCGTGACCTTCATATGCCATTGAACAAAAGATGGTCTACCTCACCGTCCCCCCTCGGCCTGAATCCTGTGACTTATCGCGGCTTGAACTTTACCACGCAGAGGTTAACCTTCCCTCACGACCCCTTATCACCTCAGCCTCTACTACATCCCTCTGTACTTCCTGTACATCTGCGTAGTTGTTTGTAGCCATGACGACAGAATCCATGGCATCGCTGACCTCATCCATCCATCATCTATGCCCGCTTTATTCTGAACAGGGTCGGGGGGGCGGGCTGGAGCCTATCCCAGCTCACTTTGGGGCGAAGGCAGGGTTACACCCTGGACAGATCACCAGTCCATCACAGGGCCAACACATAGAGACAGACGGAAACAAAGACCATTCATGCTCTCATTCACGCCTCAGGGCAATTTGTAGAGCAATGCTGATCCCCATGGTGCTAACTAATAAAGATGGATATATGGGAGGGGGGGGCGGGTGAGGGGCTCTATGTGGCTATTTTAGCAAGTGTCCTGATGGAGAGTAATTGAAAAGGGACCCTTGTTAACAAGAATCAAGGTCTGCTTCACAGGCGAAGCTTCTGAGGGCAACACTCCGCCGTCTGCACTTTGAATTGCAGATGGCTATAGAGAAGCATATATACAGTCCACGGTACAAATTCACTGGGTGTAAAACTAGAAAAAGATCAAGTTAGATGTGGCTGCGTGTGTGTGGAGGAGTGACAAGGAAGCAAACAGATAAACGGCAACTTGGACTGTCGAGGAGAGGAGAAGAGAGAGATACGAAAAGAAGCAGGCAGGGTTTGTTTGAAATGCGATGGTGTTTTCCTGCATGCAGGTGTGTTTTAGAGAGATTAACATCCCTGCCTCTCTCTGTGTGGGCGCTTTAAAGCTGCTGTGCTACCTGAGCAGATTATTTACAGTTCCTCTGCTGTTTACGCATGTTTTATTACGACAACTGTGGCGTCCCGTTCAGCCGTCACTTCAATAGTTCTCACCGAGCACCTCCAACCCCGATGCCACACCAAGTCAGACTCTAAGGCTGCAAAAGTATGTTACTTTAGGGTGGGGACATTTTTCTACGTGTTTTGTGAGGGCGAATTACAAAATTATACCGCTGTCCTGGTGATAGCTGTGGCTGCAGGCAGTTTTCGGGTGTCTCTCCAGACGTACTGTATGTCCCTTTCTGCTGAACTTGATACAGCTGCAACACCTTAAGAGAATTTTTTTCATATGTAACGCAAATGGTCACTCGGGGACGGCACTGTGGTGCAGTGGTAGCATTGTCGCCTCATAGCGAAAAGGGTCCGGGTTTGAATATGAGCCCGGGCCCTTCTGGGAAGAGTTTGCGTGTTCTCCCTGTGCCCGCGTGGGTTCTCTCCGGGTACTCCGGCTTCCTCCCACCATCCAAAAACATGCATCTCAATTCTACAAATTGCCCTAAGGTGTGAATGAGGCCGTGAATGGTCTTTGTTTCCATCTGACTCTATGTGTTGGACCTGTGATGCTGTGAGACTGCCGACATGTCCAGAGTGGACCCTGCCTTTGCCCAAAGTGAGATTGTGAATATATTTCACATTTGGTTAGATAGTGATTTGGTGACATTCATTTTGGGTGACGTCCAAACTTTTGTGATGATATACATCTTTTGTGCTGTCAGGTTAAATGCGTGAGAAGCATCCACGTTTTAGTATTTGTAGTTTCTTTGCAGTGATGTCAACAATTAAAGCTTGCCTTCTATCAATCAGCTTTATTGGCCTAACATGAACACATAAGAGGATTCCTCCACTACCTATATCAGGTGAGTCTGGACAGACATGGATTTAACCAGCAACTTGACTTCCGACGATTCTGGTTGTTTCAGGTTTCTTTTTAAGAATAGTTCTATTACGTATATTACATTAAATGGAATATATTTTTATTGTGCTTTTCTCTAAACACGTTACATTTAGTCTCATTCACACATTCAGACACTGACTGCAGCAAGTTACCATGCATAGCACTGGCCTAAGTTTTAGGACCGACTGGGGTTCAGTGTCCTGCTGAAGGACACTTCAACAAGCATGAATCACTACTCCTTTTTGTTTTTAAAACTGATTTTATACAGTTTCCTAATCTTGCAATATGTGCAATATGTATAAATATGGTTAGATGCACAGACACCAGCCATAGTTGAGCATCTCATAAATATGCCTAAACAATTGGTTCCATCTTGAGGAGGGAGTTAAGTACAAATGTTAGATATGAGGTTGTCTGTTAAGTATGAGATGACTGAAGACATGCGTGACAGACAAGTGTCTTGCTTCTTGGGATGAATTCTCCACATCTATGAGGGATGAGCACCATTCCTACGAAATATTTTCCCTGACTTGTTTGATGATGGTGGTGAAGAGCGCTGTCTCTTTAAAGTCTCACTAAAAGTTGGGGACTCGCATCATTTTCAGACACACCAAACCATTCAGTGACCACTCCTGTCCTGATGCAGTGCATCTTGCATTGTATCACGGGAGTATTTTGTCATTCATTTATGAGCAGTTCAGGGTTGATTTTAACCCTGTTGAACAGAGTCATAACTCTTCAGGTCATTACGCATGGCTGCCTCAGTAGCATATTTAAAGTGCCTGTTTGGATTATTTGAGAACATGAAGGTGTCTCAACAGGCACACACTCACGTGGACACACACTCCTGCTCTGTCTCTTCTTTCTCAGACAATCCCACATAGTTTTATATTTTTGAGACGCACGTCATATGTGTGGGTAGATTATGTTACTGCTATGCTAAATTGGATTATATTTCTTTTTTTTTTTTTTAAAAGCCATCCCTCCACTGTAGGCAGTCTCAATTAAAACCCTCAACACATTTAAGCTTCTGACACGTTCACGCCTCATTGTGAGTGTCCACAGGCTCCGTAGTTTCATTACAACTCATTTCATTAACATTTTGATTAGATAAATGATATAATGGTTAAAGAAATGCTACGGTGATTATTATGATTATTCTGACTTCAACTGTATACCTCTTGAATGGGTCTATTACTGCAGCTGAATCAATGACTTCTTTATTTTAATTTGCCCGATCTGTATCTTCCTCTCGCTCTCAGCCAGGTGGTTGTACTGTAGTTTACCTCATTGAAACTGCTGCAGTTCATTTATCTCATCTGACAGAGACTCAACACCAAAACAGTAAAATGCTGCCATTAGAGCCACATGACAAATCGCAGATTCAGATTTGATCCACATTGTCTGGAAGAAAGGGACATTCTAGCTGGTATCCAGGTGAAGTTACTTTTTTTTCAGGGATGCAGATGATAGGAGAGACAGTAAATGAAAGGGAAAGATTAACAGGCTAAATGGCCAGAGAAATAAGACACATACACTCACTAACACAGCTCTCATGGTGAGTGTGTAATAGACCACAAGGTGGAGCTATAGACAACATTATGAAATTCAGTGGGCGGTGTACCTTGAAATCATTTGAGACGTTCTGAAGTCAAGGATGGCACTTCATTGCTAAACTGTCCAGACAAATGTGTTTTAATGAGCTCCTCAAATGTAACTTAAATTTTTTAGGTTAAACCCTTCTGATTTTGTCAGTTATTTGCCTTAGTTGCATCCCTTTCAGTTGAATATTAGATTTATGTTGCTCAAAGGCTCATTTTTGGGCGATGTTTCCAGAGCTTAATGAAGATCAGATAAGACCTGCTGATCCACTATTGATCAGTGAAGGGCTCCCTTGTTGGGATGGTATCACTGTTAAAGGCATTTCCTCAGGAAACATCTGTACCAGCATTTTTCTTTCCTTTGTCCTTAAATCACCCCCAGTCAAACGGCTGCAGAGGGTACAATAGGAAGTGACTTTATTTGAACGGCATGTGCTTCATTTTGAGAGCACTGATTTACTCTAATTGGCAGAGAACAGTGTTTTTGGGGAGGCCTTGAAGTGTCACTACATGTCTCACATGTTAAGGATGCCCTGCAAACTTCATGTCTGCACGGGCACGTTAAACAGTCAGTTGTCCGTTAGCACAGATGAAACTCCCCTTTTATCTGTCCTGTGTAAATCGCCCTGCATCCTTTGAGGCTGCACAGACGGAGAAGGAATCACAATGTTTTATCTGTTTGTAGACGTGCACTGCAGGATTTAAATGTGGGCAGTTTCCTAAAGCACTTCACTGCATTTCAGTGATCCTCCTCGTGCCATCCTGAACTGATAGGGAAAATGCTTTGGATTATGGGTAAAGTGTTGGTGTAGTTCTCATGGTAAGGCCAGAAAATGTTCCAACATGCCCCTGCTATGACAAAAGTGGCCGCAGAAGAAAACAACCAGTTGGAATACCAGGCATTAATGGCTCGCTCAGATATACGATTTTTGCCGTGACCTTCATATGCCATTGAACAAAAGATGGTCTACCTCACCGTCCCCCCTCGGCCTGAATCCTGTGACTTATCGCGGCTTGAACTTTACCACGCAGAGGTTAACCTTCCCTCACGACCCCTTATCACCTCAGCCTCTACTACATCCCTCTGTACTTCCTGTACATCTGCGTAGTTGTTTGTAGCCATGACGACAGAATCCATGGCATCGCTGACCTCATCCATCCATCATCTATGCCCGCTTTATTCTGAACAGGGTCGGGGGGGCGGGCTGGAGCCTATCCCAGCTCACTTTGGGGCGAAGGCAGGGTTACACCCTGGACAGATCACCAGTCCATCACAGGGCCAACACATAGAGACAGACGGAAACAAAGACCATTCATGCTCTCATTCACGCCTCAGGGCAATTTGTAGAGCAATGCTGATCCCCATGGTGCTAACTAATAAAGATGGATATATGGGAGGGGGGGGGCGGGTGAGGGGCTCTATGTGGCTATTTTAGCAAGTGTCCTGATGGAGAGTAATTGAAAAGGGACCCTTGTTAACAAGAATCAAGGTCTGCTTCACAGGCGAAGCTTCTGAGGGCAACACTCCGCCGTCTGCACTTTGAATTGCAGATGGCTATAGAGAAGCATATATACAGTCCACGGTACAAATTCACTGGGTGTAAAACTAGAAAAAGATCAAGTTAGATGTGGCTGCGTGTGTGTGGAGGAGTGACAAGGAAGCAAACAGATAAACGGCAACTTGGACTGTCGAGGAGAGGAGAAGAGAGAGATACGAAAAGAAGCAGGCAGGGTTTGTTTGAAATGCGATGGTGTTTTCCTGCATGCAGGTGTGTTTTAGAGAGATTAACATCCCTGCCTCTCTCTGTGTGGGCGCTTTAAAGCTGCTGTGCTACCTGAGCAGATTATTTACAGTTCCTCTGCTGTTTACGCATGTTTTATTACGACAACTGTGGCGTCCCGTTCAGCCGTCACTTCAATAGTTCTCACCGAGCACCTCCAACCCCGATGCCACACCAAGTCAGACTCTAAGGCTGCAAAAGTATGTTACTTTAGGGTGGGGACATTTTTCTACGTGTTTTGTGAGGGCGAATTACAAAATTATACCGCTGTCCTGGTGATAGCTGTGGCTGCAGGCAGTTTTCGGGTGTCTCTCCAGACGTACTGTATGTCCCTTTCTGCTGAACTTGATACAGCTGCAACACCTTAAGAGAATTTTTTTCATATGTAACGCAAATGGTCACTCGGGGACGGCACTGTGGTGCAGTGGTAGCATTGTCGCCTCATAGCGAAAAGGGTCCGGGTTTGAATATGAGCCCGGGCCCTTCTGGGAAGAGTTTGCGTGTTCTCCCTGTGCCCGCGTGGGTTCTCTCCGGGTACTCCGGCTTCCTCCCACCATCCAAAAACATGCATCTCAATTCTACAAATTGCCCTAAGGTGTGAATGAGGCCGTGAATGGTCTTTGTTTCCATCTGACTCTATGTGTTGGACCTGTGATGCTGTGAGACTGCCGACATGTCCAGAGTGGACCCTGCCTTTGCCCAAAGTGAGATTGTGAATATATTTCACATTTGGTTAGATATGATTTGGTGACATTCATTTTGGGTGACGTCCAAACTTTTGTGATGATATACATCTTTTGTGCTGTCAGGTTAAATGCGTGAGAAGCATCCACGTTTTAGTATTTGTAGTTTCTTTTGCAGTGATGTCAACAATTAAAGCTTGCCTTCTATCAATCAGCTTTATTGGCCTAACATGAACACATAAGAGATTCCTCCACTACCTATATCAGGTGAGTCTGGACAGACATGGATTTAACCAGCAACTTGACTTCCGACGATTCTGGTTGTTTCAGGTTTCTTTTTAAGAATAGTTCTATTACGTATATTACATTAAATGGAATATATTTTTATTGTGCTTTTCTCCCTGAAACACGTTACATTTAGTCTCATTCACACATTCAGACACTGACTGCAGCAAGTTACC